>NC_088098.1:191902008-192203193 GCF_036370855.1 Dromaius novaehollandiae
TATAGCTGTTTCTCCAGCTGGTGGAGAAAAAACATTTTTATTACATTCTGTAATCAAAGACATTGCTTTCATTAGGAGCATGCAAGAATATCAAATTTTAGACATGCCTGTGGCAAACTTCCAGTGTCATTTTATGTATATATGGATGAATTCAAAGGGTCTTTTAATCAGCAGTGCTTAAAATGTTTGTACTATTTAACTGATTCTCCAGTAAGCAGAAAGAAAAAGTCAAGGGGATTTGGCAAATGCTTATAAAGTAAAATTTAGAGTTTTCTACTAATTTCCTTATTCTAGACTAATATCATAAAGAAAGTTACTCTTTTTCTTTTATTGGCTAATAAAAATACATCCAATTGGTCATGACAAACTTCTAGAATGAATACCATTCTGCTTAGAGTAATACTCTTCATGTGTGAAACCATTATTTTTAAAGTTATGATAATCATGTTGTTTGACCTTTTTCATAAGAAAGTCAGCACATTTTTGATCCATTAGTTTCTGCATCAAAACTACATCTGTGACTGAATGCCAGAATATCTTTTCAAGCAGTGGATTTCAACCTGGTGTTTGGTTACTCTTGAGAGCAATGTGAAAGAAAAGCAAGATCTATTGTCATTAGGCTTAAATTTGGTATAGGGCATCCTACTGAAAAACACTCACTCGCAGTAATAGCAATAGGTCTCAGACTTAAGGAATTTTTAGGATTAGGAATTTAAAGAGTCTCTTTACAGAGGAGAAATACTTATTGTGCAATGAATGGAATAGTATAGATGAGATAGCTGGAGTAGCATGTGTATAACCAACATACCCTCTGCTACACTGGCTTTTGGCATATAGCTTAAACAATATTCTGCCTGGTCTAAACTAGCCTAGTAACTCATTGGTCCAAAAAACACTCAGGCAAGGGTCGGTGAATCACAAAGGTGAGCTCCTCCTCAGTTGTGCTGAGCATGCCTTGGCCACAGCTTCAATCTCCTTTTAGAGTGCAGTATTTTCTTTAAACAGCTTTAACAGCTTTTGTACATAGTTTTCCTGCAGCAGTTTGTTAGTTTTTTGTAAATATGTCACATCTCCACTCATGGTCTGACTAGAGCTGAGATGAGCTGATGAATAATCATCATTGTCTGAAAACATTTTTTGTTTCCCTCTCCTGCGACACATAAAGCATTCACAAGATCAAACAGAAACAGTTGTGTTACAGTCCCTGAAATTTATGGTGAGTTGCTCAATTTCCCCATGAAGGATATTCTCCCACAAACACTTCATTTAATCAGTCACTTGATTGAACTATTGTTGCCAGAAATGTGCTTGTCAATTACAGTCTACTGATTCTGATATTCCTGGATTCATTTTAACAGTATGTAGAATCTGTGTCCTGTTAAAATACTTTCCACCAGTTAAAATATGTTGATGCGACACAATTGCCTATGTTTTTATTTTAACTTTCCATAATTATATGGTTTCCATGCACACAAATGAAATACTAGTTATTCTATAGTAATTGTAGATGAACTACCCACAATGCATTCTACTAATGAAATTAGTTTTTCCTAACAAGAACAACACATTTTGTAGCAAAACAATGGGTAGAATTAAAAGAAGAATTATTATTGGAAGAAATTTTTAAAAAGCAAAGTTAGAGCCTCAATACACATTTGACAACCACATCTTGTTTCTGTACAAACCATGATAGAGATCATTATTAAATACACCTGCTAACACTGAGGTGGAATTCTAAGCTTTAAACTTGAATTTACTTTTGCCAACTACCTTTGTCCTGTCTGCAGTCAACGCCCCAGACAGCACCTTAGTGTCCCTTGGTAAAATAGTTCACATCTATGCTGTACATTGGCATAGTCTTCCCCAGAGATTATTGTCTAGTCTGCATGTGGGCAACTTTGTCAGAGAACTACCTAACTCATTGCAGAGGGACTACCAAGTGTAAACTAACGTCTTTGCAGTGTGGACCATGTAACATGACCCAAGAGGGAGCAAAACAAATTGGAAGTGCAAATGTGCCTTCTGTGACATATAGAATAATTGACAGTTCTTCAACTTTGAATTACGCAAGGATTTGAATTCAAGGCTACCTGTCTGCTTCTGCCCAAAATATATTTGAATTATGCCATTTGTTTCTAAAACTAGAGGACAGCAGCGGCAGAACTGGTAACACAGAGGAAGAAGGTAGAGGCCAAGAGCTCAATGCTTTGGTGCAGCTGGCAGAGTCACTTGTCCAGAGACCTGGAGCTTGGAGGTTCTGGCATGGAAACCTCCCGAGTCATCTCTGCAACTGACTGCTCTAGAGCCACTCATAGACCCTGAAGTGCTCAGGTGTATGCCACATGGCCCAGTCAGCTTGGAAGATGAATATTGACCAGACAGTCAAGTCTTCTGAGGCCATTAATTCTTTTATCATCAGTGCTTATCCAAAAACCTAAACAATTGTGTTCACTTGCCCATCCTTGAATGACGAGGTCACAGCTGGACTGCTGCCGCCTTCTCTCTCTCTCTGCTTTAACAATCATCTCAGTTTAAATAAGAGGCAAACACATAGCAAACACTTGCCTTAACTTTCCCTCTAGAGAAATACTTCTGTAAAGCTAGATTATTTCCAACTCTGCACAATCTGAATTCCCTTGAGTAGGAAATGTATGTTATTCACTCACTAGATATTGAATATGCAAGTCTCAGCTAAGCTTCTATTCCATAGCTTCCCACTTATTCTCACTAAAGGCCTATGTCTATGGTAAGAAATAGCAAGTTAAAAAATAAATTGTTTTCATTTGTGGTTTAACTTAATTTTTTTGCAAAACCATATAATAAATATGAGCTACAAAATATTAACTTGGATTCCAGTTTGAACTGTCTTCAGACTCTGGGGTTCCAGAGTCTTGGTTTATGGCCATATTTCATAAAGGTTAGTGGAGGCTGTACAAGTTGACCCTGAGTGTATTGTTTCATTCAATTAAGTGAGATGAAGTATCAAATAAATAGATGTACCTTCATCCCAATTCTTTATACTGTTCATAGCCACTTTTACAGAACTGGTCTTCCAACACAGAATCTGATGACTTGATGAACTTATGCACAATACACATTAAAGACTTCACTAGCAACAGCAGTAAGACTTTGTTTTGCTGTTGACTTTTATTAAGAAATACTAAAGGTTCTTCAACTCTCTCCTGGCCAGTGGTGATTTTCATGGTCTGATATAGTAGACTCCTCCTCTCTTACACCATTCCACATGTAGCTAGTGCTTCTGCCAGTTGTTCAGATGGAAAGGGTGGAGTTAGAATTGTCTTAGAAAGGAAATTAATATTTTGTACTGGAAATAGAGTAATGCAAAAATTACCATTACTATGTAGAGTTCAGCTTATAAATCAAATAGGTGGTTAAAACTTCATTCTCAGATAAATAAAATCCAGACATTTTTACGGTTTGACAAAACAATAGAGACTTACTATAATACAAAAATAATTTGTCGTTAACAAATCATCTGCCCTGACAGAAAATGGGCAAATGATGGATTACACAATGTACTTAACAAATCTGCGCATAGACAACAAAAACAATATTGTCTATAAAATCTAGTATTAATTATGGAGGATGATTAAAAACAAAGAGGTTTGGGGAAGCATTTCTTTAAGATGGAGATGTCAAGTCTCTGTCTGAAGACTGTAATGTTTACTACAAATGTTAGAAATGTATCACATCTTTAATATGATGTTGTGTAATTACTCCATTTGATTTGTATTGAATATGTGTACTAAAATGTTTAGCTGACTGTTAAGTCTAATAAGTAATGCAATGACTTATATGTCAGCATGTTTATACCTCCTCCCAACATGCCATTTTGTGACTATACCGTGTCATTACAGTACAGTGTTTATTAGATTTCATATTGAAATCTTCTTTATATGAAATCCAAAAATACATTTATTCATATTTAGTTTTCTTCTGTTCAATTTAACAAACACATACCATGGGATCCTCTGAAGGCCACAGTGATTTGAGTCTCTTTTATATTATTCTCATTTTACTTTTTCAAATAATCCCCTCTACTTTTCTTCTGTCTTACACTTAAACTAGCTGCACAGCACTAGCTGCCATGGCAGCAGCATTTTCCAGTCTAGCACCCCCATGCCCTGTGTCCCTCTGTGCAGCAATATCATAAAATAACACTCTACAACAATTTGAGTGGAAGGGAGTTCTGGAGGTCATCTAGTCCCACCTCCTGCTCACAGCAAGGCTAAGTGCGAGATGAAATCAGGGTGCCCAAGGCCTTGTCCTGAGCCACATCCATACTTTCATTCCTGAAAAGACCCTAAGGAAACCTCCAAGGTCATCCACCAGAACAGGCCACTCTGTGTAGTCCATGCTCAGTGGAGACTGTATGACTCCTGACATATCTCTGAGAATGAGATCCTCATGGAGGGTCTGGGGAAAGCTGTGGACAGACCTCCTCCACTGTCACACAACAGGCTGTGGGCCAGGGTGCCCTGAGCTGCTACAGATGCTTGATCCACCCCCAGCACTTGGTCCTGGCATGAGGGCATTGGATGGTGCATATTCCTTATATTCTGGTTAAAAGCCTTCTCCCTAAGAATATTCCTTCCATACTCACACAGGAAAAAGCTGGAATGCTCCTATAGATGCCTCTGGAAGGCATCTTTGGCTTGCTAATCGTGGAAAGCTAAAGGCCTAGCAGGACAATAAAAAGTACCAACCCACTTCCCAGAAGAAGAGGGCTGGTAAAGAATTGTAGGATTGTTACCAAGTACCATCAGCATGAGAACCCTGTTTTTTGTTGCTAGGCTATTCAAAGGGAGTGGGTTGAATGGGCAATATGGCTGTACATTTTCCCAGAACTGAAGCAGGTCACAAGGGCTGAAAGTGTTCAAACCGATAGATTTGCATTTTTTAAATATGAGTGGAAAGGAGGAAAGGATGGGCATATGCACAAAGGATGGAAAAGCTACATGGGTAGTTTGTAGAGCAAACATCCCAAGATATCTGCAAGGGCCAGGGCACTAATCCTCCATCCTGTAACCAGCCAGGCATGGCATGATTAATTTTGATTATAGTTGCAATATTTTGGACATATTTCTGGTTCAAGAAGTCCCTAAACTTAAGATTCTGGAACTGGGAAAGTATGAGAAAGGCTCCATTTGTGCTTTTATTAGTCTTATACTTTTTGCATAAGTTTCTATTACCAGCTACCAGAAGAAACAGAACACCAGGAAACATGAATCATTAGTTTGACCTGAAATTAACATTCATTTCTTATGTCTTTATGAATTTGATGTTTTCTACATGAAGAAGTTTAGTCACCTGAACATCTACATACCTAAGGAAATGCTAGCTATAGGAGCCTACAAACTCTCTGTATATCTAGGTATAATTGAGTAAGCCGAACAAATACTATTGCAGTCAAGAGAATTAAAACAGTGAAGAAAAAGACCAAGAACAAAAAAAGACCAGTCTAGTTCACTAAAACATACAGGAATCTCTTATTTTTAATTTACTTTAAATCAGTTAAAATATTTTAAGCCATGTTTTTTTCTTATTTCTTCTTTACAGTACTTACAAGGAGATTTCAACTTCTTTAGCAAGAAAGAAAGCAGGAGTATTTTGAATAAAAATGGGTGAAAAGTTCCCTGAAATTGTTTCACCATGTAATTGAAAAATTTTATTCGTGTTATGCACTTTTCCCCATCCCTTATGCCCCCTCCTCAATTTACTAATAATATCATTTAACTAAAACTGTAACATGAACATCACAGGATGGCAATAAAGAGGGGCTGAGAGAGGCTGAAAAACATTAGAGTTAATGCAGCTATGATCCACTCAGTTGAAGAATATTCAGAAAGAAACAGAGTGCCTGAAGTAGTTTTAATCTAAAATCCTAAATTTAGAAGGGTTTTTTTTACCTTTTTCTACAGCCTGTGTTCTAAACTCTTCATAGTTAAGTAGCAGTGGGCTTATAAAATGCAGTAGTGATAAGTCCCCAGAATTACAAACTGGAACACACAAAAATGCACAAGTTCAGTCTTATTAGATCTGAACTTTGCGGCAGGTATTCTTTATGATGAGCTGAACCAAAACTTGGAATATAAACACCTCCAAACATTTGATTCCCATATTTATACCTTCAGTGCCGTTTGAGGTTAGCACTATACCTATTCATGGATACTTTTCTTTCCATCTTCTATTATAGCTGAGCATATTTCTGGTAGGGAGTGCCAAAAAGACCAGAAAATGTTAGAGATGTGTTTTGTCTGAGATTACATCCTGTACTAAGCCCACGAGCACCCTTTGACTGGCTGACTAGCTAACTGGAATACTCAGGCATCTACTACTTCCATTATGAGCATTAGACATTCCAGACTTACATCTCCCTGTGTTTTGCCAGACCAAATGCCATCCTCTGTTGATCTCTTCCTCAGAGAGGAAAATCTGGCCACTTATAGTTACTATGAGCCAAGTAATCAGCATGCCAGGTCTGCAGCTGAAAATCTGGAATTATCTTACAACAGCAGTAGGAATATCTTACAACGGGGATGCATGATTGTTAGAAAAGACTCACAGGATTGGCAGCATTCAGCAGGACTTTGGCCAAACTAAACACCAAGTGGAAAATGCTCTTCAGTCATTGCAGCATAATCCCAGACCCCCTCCTGTCTTCCGATATCTAACAAACTGAGTTGAAAACACAAGAAAATAAATGTGCAGACAAAACAGAGCTTCACATCCAATTCACAGGTAATATTTCTGCCAGGTGGACTGTAAGAATGAGTAACAAGAAGCAGATTCATTAATGGCTCCATGGAAAGAGACAGTGGTCATCAGCAGCCTTAGCAAGGGACTAGCGGACAAAAGTCCTGAGTTCTAGTCAGACCTCTGCCTCTGAGTCATTCCCTGGCCTTATAACTAGCTAGGACTGTATTTCTATCATAGTGGCTTTCAACAAGTGGTCCACAAAGTCCCAGGAGTCCATGGGCTGTTTCTGGAAACGCTAAGTTAGCAAGACCATTATCAAGAGGGATAGATTTGATATACTACCATCTTCAGCTTCACTGGAAAAGTTTTAAGCTCTGCAAGCCAAAAGAAAAAAAAAAAAAAAAAGGATGAAAACCATTACTTTACAGTATCTGATCTGGCCATCTTCTGTGGACACATGAATGTTGGAAAAAAGTTAGAGCAAACATAAGACTACGTTGGAAAACTAAAGGGGTGCTATTGGCTGAGAAAAGTGGCCAAAAAAGATAGGGAAAATTGAACGGTCACTTTAGAGGGAAGTGTGGGAGCAGGCCTTTGGGGTTGAGTTGTACTCACAGCTGCTATTTGGAAAGAAAAATGCTGCTACAGCCTTATCTGTCTTTTTTTTTTTTTTTTTTTTTCCCCTTTCTATACAGCCTAAAAGTTATAATATTTTTCTTTAAGAAGCAGATCTTACAATTCCTGTCATCCATGCCTTGGTGACTTATACATTAGACTGCTAGAACAGGAATGTTAAGAGCTAAATTTTAGATCTATTTGAGAGCTAAGGCTGGTGCAGAATTCAGAGGATCATTTACTATACTGCACTTTTTTCAAATAACACACAGCATAAGAGACCTTGGATCTGCACTGGCTCTCTAACAGTTAAAGGATTCTACCTAAGGCATCAGCTTTGCCCTGTAAAGAAAGAATGACTATCCCACTGCCATACTTATACAAGAACGGTCAGAGAATGTCTGGCGTGGTAAAGATTTATGAATAAGTGAAGGATGTGGCAGAGTGCTTTTCATGACGCTACCTGAGATTTAGAGATTTTTTTTTTCCTTGAGCCTGAAGTTATTCTAATGTTCTTGCCTTTAGGACATATTGCTTTCCTTATCTGAGAAAGACTGAGTTAATCACAGCCATAAATTAGCTAATAGTAAATGCAGGATTAAGATTTGTGTTTATTATTGCACTATGGGAAGTCTTCTGCTTAAAAGCTGATTTTTAAGTGTGTATGGAAGTAAATACATCAATAATCTACATTATTACGACAGAGGCTGTGGATGCTGAGGGCTAGAGCAGGAAAACAACAGCATTTCTGTGTCAGGAAACTGAGGAAGCATGTTTACTACCTTACTCAGAGAGGTTATAGCTCCAGCTCTATTTAATTAATGTTTGTACTCACTTGAATCAAATAGGCTCACCCTTCCATTCACTCTCTGTCTTATACATATGTAGAAGCAGTTCACAGACGTTAATTTTTTAATTTTCCGGTAGTTAAGGTCTTTAATAATTGCAAATGCCTATACAATGGGCAGATTACAGATTTTACAGATTTTACAGACTGGGTAAACCAATGCAGTATTGAAATGCTCTATATCGTGAAGGAGATCCATGAAATTTGTAATAAACAGAATCAACTTCTTCTTCCAGGCCGCTTCCATTGTTGGCATTACACTTTCCCGGATCGTGACAAGTAACCAGGAGAATAAACACCTAAACCAAGGAGGCACTTACATTTAGGCTGCAATGCATTATAAAAGTTATCTACAGCATTGGGCAAGGAGCCTTGACCATCTATAGGCTTGATAAGGAAAGTTAAGAAATTAAAATAGTGAGAAATTTAAGATACTCATTCGGAAGTAGTTTTCCTTCATGCTTACTACCCAAAGAAAACTGAAGCTTGGATAGTCAAGCAAGTTGCCACAACTTAACATGTTAGTACAGGAACTGTGCTTTAGCCAGTAGCAACTGCAGCAAACTTAATCTTAAGAAAGACTTAAGTTTAAATGAAAAAAAGATTTGACCCTTCAAGTTGTAAAAGATGAGAGACATGAGCTACCACAGCTCAGGTGACATGCAGCCACTCAAGCCACAGTAATTCATGAGAGGGTCTGAGCCCTTAGACACCTTTCTTTCTACCAAAGTTACAGTCAGAGACTTAGACATCAGCCCTTCTTTTACAAAGAAGTGGTGACAGCCATGAACTGCCTTTGTACCCTACTGCTTTCTGGTCAGGAAATGCACCAGGAAATGGGAAATCTAGGTTCAAATCTCTCCTCTTTTAGGAAAAAGAAAACCCATTCCCCCTACGGGTACCCTAGACCCAAAGCTATGGAGCATAAGGGAGAAGACTCAGTCCGTTCAGTTGGAGCCAGACCACTATGAGTGATAAGTTAAATATTTGCTGGACCTGAGAATGGAGAAAGTGAGGGAAAATAAAATGACTCTATAATCTGATTGATAAGAGACAGGCCTATCTTTCTCACCCATTAATGTTTTATATTAAACATTTTAATAACATTTTGAAAACAGCCATTGAACAAACATTCAAATCAAAGGTTAGCCTACCCTGGCTGTGGAACCAACAAACACATCTGAAAAAAAAGGACTGAACAAAACATTTCAGGAAAACGGAAATCAATTTTTTTGCTGTTCTTATTCTGGCAGTGGGCCAGGATATTAATTTTTGTGATAAGGTTTCATTTAGTCTATGTAAGAGGAACGCGTGGGTTGTTTCCCTCCTCCTTTGGACCTGCATAATGGACTTTGTGACTCACCACATGGTTGTCCCATGGGAGGTGCAGCAGAGAAGGATTTCTCTGTTTGCCAGTTAAATTCTTTGAATGTAGGATGGTTCCACGCCTTTCTACATGCTGCACTCCTCTGTGCAGCAAAATAATAGCTGACCAAATTCATCTCTGCCTCTTTTGTTTGCTGCTCTTTGCTGTTAGTCCATTGCCAGTGAAGAGCCAGATGTCTCAGACATCAGTGCTTTCACATCTACCTTCAGTGGCTGTTTTCCCTAACTTCTCCCACTGCTGAGCTTCAAAAGGGGCCAAGTTGCACAAACCCAAATCCCTTCACTTGGTCCCAGTTCACATCAGGAAAATACTTGTGGACTTTAGAGCTATTCAGGTGGAGGGTAAGGAGGGTACAGGGTGCTGCTGGGCCCCGGTTTGTGTTCCAGAGAAGACCTCTGTACACATTTAGGATCCATTTCTGTAGATTACACTTACATTTCCAATACTGTATGTGGAGAGGTGCAGGTGTTTGGAGAGTTCCCAGACCTCAGCATATTTATCCTCCAAGGACAAGCAGAGAGACTTACTTACTGGCCTCCTAGTTTCCTTTGGCTGACTTCACCCATTTGAAGGGTTTGGTCCCTTGGAGCACACAATGAGGTTCTGAGAATTCATTCCTAATAGAGCTGTGTGGTGATGTGTATGTAAACAAAAAAAAAAAGTAAGAAACATCCCTTGGTAAGACAGTTTACCTTGAGGATTTTTATTGTCCAAGCTGAACTGTAAATGCGTTAACAGAAAATCTAGTACCTCCAAGAGCTTTGGGGCAAGTGAAACCTCATTTCCTAAGGAGCTATATTTTAAAGATGTACATCTCTGTACATTCTCTGGTGTCTAATATGCATGAAGCTCATTTCTGCCATTAGGGTAATTAATAAGGGCTTACTGATAAGGAGCTTGTCAGAACTTAATAGCTCTGATAGCTCTTCTTCTCTGTGGGCTCAAAATGTTATTAGATAAGGATAGGCCAAAAGAAAGAGAAAGAAAGAGACAGCGCTGTATGAGTCCTGTTTTCCTAAGAAAGCTAAAAGAGAAGGCTTTTATATATTCTCACACACACAGATACATTGATCAAGCCTAGATCTAGGCGGAAATTTTTTTTCCATCCCAGAAGATATTTTTCCTCCCCAAAATTCCACTCCCAGTGGGTGTCATATTAATTAGAAAATCCAATGTATGATTTGGGTCAAATATATACCAACAGTCCAGAATTTACCTGTGCATATTTAATTGTATCCAGTGCCAGCCAAAAAGAACATTATATTAAAACTTCACATAAGGGATAGATCTAAAAAAATTTTCTGGAAAACTTTCTTTAAAAATGCAATCATTAGAATGCATTTCTTCCTGAGTCTCAGTGCATGCCTGCTCTTCCTCCAATAATCTCACCCTCATTCCTGTTCTTCCACTTTCTGTTCATGCTATGTATGTAACGGCCTTCCTGAGCTTGCACGAAAGCCCACACTTGAGTCCAGCATTAAGAAATACTTCTGCTGCAGTACATATACGACTATTAGACAACTCTGCCAATCCCACAATTCCAATTCAATTCACTACTCAGTGTTCACAGGTTGCACGCTACATTTTCACAAGTAAAAATATTCAGACAGATTGATTAGAAAAGTAAATGATTTTCCATCCACATGATCTGGGTAAGAAAAAGAGACATTCATAATGGCAAAGATTTCAGGAGTAGGGCTGACTCACTTCTAAATGTTTTCTATTTTAAAAGTTTTTACTTTTGGATGAACTTAACATTTCTTTGTGCCAGCCATAAATCTTAGGAAGATATGTTGGTTGACCATAATCCTTCCACCCCAAGACAAGATTCCTATTCATGCTACATCTTTTATAACTTATTGGGATCCCCCTGCCTGAATTATAGGCTGAAAGTCTCATGACTATAGTGTATTATAGAGATGTGATCTGTCCAAGAAGCTTGAAAAATAAGGGGCTACATAGGTAAGACACGTTAATTTTAAGTCTACTAAGACAATATGTTAGCTCAAAAAGATAACATTCAGTGCTGAGTTGACGTCCAATAACATATTTCCATTTAGAAAATTATTTCATTTAAAATCTTTGAAGTAAATACTAGTGCTGAAATGTCAAAATTTTCCAAGGGTGAGTAATTTTAGGTTCCAATCTTTTCCTGGAATTACATAAACTTATTTATGGTGTCCTATTTCCTTCTCAAAACTGTTGCCTCCTTGTCTTACCAGTTCCTGTCTCAACATGTGCTGAGGATCAGATCCTACAGTGTGCAGATAACTTTCTCAGTTTACTGAAAACTCAGTAAAACAAATCAAATGTTTAAAATTACATATGCATGCCTAATTGTTTTACAGATCAGAGCACTTAGCATTAAGGTAGCTTATTATACGATTTGTGTACTCCTTAGGGCAAGGACATCCTTCTGTATAGTGAAGAACTGCACCCTTTAGGGCATTACTAGTGACAATAATATGTCTATATGTTCCAAAAAAGCCCCTGGACTTGATATCTTGTATAGAACATGAAGAAGAAAGAGAAGAGCTGCCTCAATTTCATAGTTCTTTGGGAGATTAAGAAAATTGACTTTTAAAACCCATGGAAAATAGTTTTATAATCAAAGATTTCTGTGGTGAGATTTCTCTTTTGTTTCTTTTTGTTTTTACACATATATCTTTATATCATATATCTTTAATGTATCTTTAATATATCTTTAATATCTTTAATATATCTTTAATGTAAATCTGTAAGGGCAAATTAAACTAACAGCACATATGATTCTACCCAACCTTTTAAACAAACTTAGACACAGCTTTAAAATTACATAGTATTAACAGTAGGACCTGATGGTATTTTTTGTAATTATTATTTGCTATCTTTCTGTTGTTCATTGGGTAGAATTCCTAACGAATGCAATAAGATCAGGATTTAGAACTAAGACGGTACTTTGAAAAGAGAGTGAAGCCATTTATACGCATACACACACACACAGAAGCACACACAAAAATATGTGTGTATGTAAGTATATAGCCCAACAAACTTTCACAAAGATCTACAAATTTTTTCTTTTAACAGATGTGCTACATCCAGCTGAAATATACCAAAAAAGGTAAGTTCGAACACACAGTTTGCAATGCATGTTTAGTGTATTGTAGCTATACATAAATAACACCAGCCTAACTTTCTGCAGATGTTAGTTAGCTTTGCCAAGGAGTTTCAACACTCTGGATGAGGTCTTGAACTCAGGTTTGGCTGATCCAGTATAATCTGCAACAATTCTTCCCCATGGTAGAAGTGAAACCAGCTACAATTACTCTGTTCAGCTGATTTCCTCACACCCATCTCTTGCATTTTGAAATGGCCCATGACCAGAAAGACGTTCTCTCAAAAGCAAAGAGGGGTTCACCAGTCCTTCAAAAGCAATCAGAAGTGCAAGTGCATAACAATAGTTCAGTCCTACAGGGAATAAATATATTAAAAGGACCTAAGATAACAGGAAGAAAATATAAGCTTTTTATTTTTTCCATGTCACTAAAATCTATTCTTTCATGAGAACCTGATCAAAAGCCTTGAAAACATAAGTGTCTGAAGAAAAATGACTGGTCTTTTGAATATTTATAAACACTTACTTAACTTCAGTCTTTCTTATTCCCTTCTACAGACTGATATAATGAAAGGGAATTTGACAGAACAGAAATAGCTAAGTAAAATTATAGTGAAGCAAAGAGCAGTAAAAAAGAAAAGACCATTTCACAAGTGTTTTCTTGATTTTTAGCCCACTGAAAAGATAAGATAAAGCCAGCTGCTAACAGTGGATATGTTCACTTCCTTGAGTCTGTCACTCACCCACACTGTTCTTGTTTCAGTAAACATAATACAGCATGGTACCAGTAACGTCTTATCCCTTGACTTATTTTGGAACAATAAATGCTGTATGGGAAAAAGAAATCCTCCTGTGCCATTTAGTTTCCCAGAGAATGGAGTTTTCAGGCTATCAGTTTCCACTCACCTATTTCTATATCTGCCTTGGTATAGAATGAGCCCTTTGGAGGGGATCTTGTGACTTCTCAGAAAAGCCTTCAGCAATTGTCATCTTTTTATAAGCAGTCCTACCCAAGGTTTGACAAAGTGAGGTTTGGGGAACAGTCAGATGGGCACAATGATGCACCTGTAAAAAACCTGCAAGTCTTTCAAGGTTGGTTATATTTGTGAGTATATGCTGTGTCCTTGATGAGCAAAGGGAATCCCAGCCACAGGTATACACCGCTGGGGGGGAGGGGGGGTAACTTTTTAGTTAGAATTATTTTGGACTCCTACGTCCTAATTTATGATGACTTTAACATAAAGTCATTAAGTGATCTGTCTTCAGTGGCAGTGGAGTCAACGTCTTCTCTCAAGAAGCAACTTGTTTCCTAAGATTTTCAAATGTTACTGATTTATTTCTAAGCAGAAAATGACATTTATGATTGAAAATGATATTTGAGTGATAGCAAAATGTGGCAAGAGAGAAGCTGATGTCAAACCCTCCCAGACACTAGTTATTTTAGGAGCAATGTGTCTCTACCTCCTTTTTCTGGGTATTTCTGCATGACTTTCAATGACCTATTCTCCACTTTCATCTTACACAGCTGCAACTGCTAACCATCAAACTAAATAATAAAAAATTGTATGAAGCCAAAAGAGTCACACTAGGGAGGACAGCTTATTTTACTTAAATTAGTAGATTTGTCTGTTTCTGAACTTCCTCTCCATTAACCACATCAGGGGTCTTAAAATATTTGTAACAAACAGCTGCACTTAAAAATGCTAGTGATTTCTGTAAGTTACTGCTACATTTCCTATGGTCATTTTCAAGCTTTTGGCACATCACAAAGCTAAAATACAGCCAGTAAAGGGAGGGGGGCAGGAGGAGAAATATAATTTTTATGACAAAAGAGCAAATCCAAAGCATACGAAAATAAAAACAGGAGCTTTGGGGTTCACATTTGTCATTGTTTAAGCAAATCATCTTAAAATCTTCAAATTCATCTTTTAAAGGCAGAAAGGGATATAGAGGCCATTTCTGTATAAATCTATTGCATTCACCTCTTTTCTGCTCTTCAGATTAACTCCGATTTCTACCTTTTCTTGCTATTTCAGAAACATTACTCATATTTCAGGCACAGAGATCCTGTGTGTAAAATCCTGATAAGTAGCTGACTTCCATAAAGAAAGAACCATAAAATTGCTTGATTCAAGCACTTGATTTGCACAGGAAACACTGTAAAAATATAAAACCTAGTAAGCAGTATTTCTGATACTAAGAATAAATTTGAAATAAAATCTATTAAAGAGAAAATCTGCAAGTGACTCTCATGACAGTCCTCACTTAACAGTTAATATAGATTTGAATGCAAACAGCAAAGTTTGAAAAACAAATTTTCACTTCAGCCCATGCATTTGAGTACATTCCCCTCTGATCTCCTTTCTCAGTTGATTTCTCGGGTTGTGTGTACACAATGTAAAGCCTTCATTGAAATATATTCTCTGTACGCTGCCCCCACCCTGCTCCCTGCTGTTTAGTTTTTCCTACACCCCCACACTCATTTACCTCATTTGTACCAAAGCAGCTGTTTCTGGGGTCAGCTGAGACCAGGATCCAGGTACCATTAAGTTTGCTTTTCTAGTACTTACTATCATGTCAGCATCTAGTCTGCCTGGAGGATGACGGTGCCCCTGCTAAGGCATAGCATATCCACCAGACTTTGTCCCGTTTCCCCCTTCTGTCTCACCCATAGCCTGCAAGATACTTCAATCCTACAGCAGACCTGCCCAACCGCTTTGGACTTGTTTGGCGATCGGGACTGCCAGCTGGCCCTGGTTACTGTCACCAGACCTGCTCTGCCCCTCCTGCTGGGATACCAGGGGCCTGGGCCCTTGCCCATGGGTCTCTGCCCTGCCTGCCTTGTTGCCACCCTCAGCGGCTCACCTTCCCTGGCAGAGCAGCCCCACTCTTGCTGCTCCCAGCAGTCCTGGTTTCACACAAACCAACTGCTTCAATGCAACACATCTATCCCGGTGACCTGTCTCAACTCCAGCTCATATTTAAGAGTTGAAAGTATACAGTTCTTTTAAGCTGAAGCATCACATTCTGCACATGACAGAATTGGAGCCATTTGCAATCCCCAGTAGCTGTTGCAATTTAGGAATCAAATGTCAAACACACACTTCAAAAAACTCATGGATAAATACAAAAGACTAAAAGCTCTGGAACAGCACTTACAGGGATTAGTTTTCAAAGATTTGCATGGTTCTTTCATGATACCTGAACATCCAATCCTAAAAATAATACAAAATGATGCATGGGACTTGGACTGGATGATTGCTTTTGAACTCAATGGAAATTATCCAGCTGAAACCCTTTCAGATTTTAGTATTAAAATTTCAAGTATACAGTGGTAGTATGTTTTTCCTGAGGTTTTCTAGACAGTTAGTTTCTTCAAGGGTTTTTAAAATGAGTGTTCTCCAGTAAAGTAGGCTATCTCCCACACTATCAGCAAACAATGTCATACACATGACATAACAACATAACGATGCAGCTTTTTACATACTAATATTCTGCATATTTAAGTGATAGTAGATCTGCCACTGTATTGACTGAGAGACGAATCCTGATATTTGAGAAGAAAGAGCAGGATCGGAAAATCTGCCATATTGGATCAAATCAAGCCAATATGTGGTTCTAAATAGCCTGTACTATCTGCAATAACTGACATCATGTGCTACTCTACATAAAACATTACCTAATGAAGAACCATAGAATAACCTTTCTTTTTAGTATTAATTTGCTAACATTAAATCCTTAAAGAGAATTAAAGTGCTTAGTGTCAGAAACCACACCTAATTTTAGGAAGCAGTTCCTACAAATAAGCTAAGTTTCTACTTATTTTATTTGGTGCAGCAGGATAGTTAAATGCCTCAGAAGGAGACCTACAGTGAGCAGAGTGAGTTATCCAACAGGAAATGTCAAAAAGACAGGCATGTGTGAAAACCCACCACCTGCCAGTGCTACCACAAAACCTTATACTCCTGTGTTCTGCATCTGCATAATACTGGGGGGGGGGGGGGGGGGAATCACAGTCCAGGGTCTTCTTGTAAACATAAGTACTGAAGTCATTGCTTTAAATACAGGCATATGGCTTACTTTTTATTTTTAAGATCCTTCTATCTAGGGAAGAAGATGGTGATGCCACATTTTAGAAAACAGCAAAAAATACATTGCAGAAAAAACTTTTAAGATTTGTGGGAAAGGCGTAGAGATTGCATAGCTGTGTTATGACTTGGGCTAAATAATATTCTCCTCTAACTTACCTGTGCCTTAAAACATGACAGGTTATTAAACCTTAGTGTGTGCTGAATATGAATGTGGAATTTAAAGTCCCCAGATATGATGGCAGGAAACTGAGATGAGCAAAAAGAGGAAACCCCTGTGTTTAAGTTAGAACTGCATGGAGAATGGTCAAGGGATGTTCCCAGTTTGGGAGACTGGGTGTTCCAGTTCAGTAAGTGTCAGTTCAGAAGTAACTGACATGAATGACTGGATAAAAGGATTCCTGCTGAAATGTACTAATTTCATCACCATACACCTTTTACTGTGCCTATAACTACGTAAGTTTATAGGCTGCAGAAATAAATGACATATGCATTACTACCCATTTCAATCTATACAGATTCTTACTCCTACTAGGTAGAAATACTATTAACTTTACTGGAAAAGAATAAGTTACTCATTCCTGGTTGTATCACACCCTACAGTGCCAGACCATATTCACTAAAATGAGACATGAAAGGAAGCATAATAAACATGAATTTAACAGAAATGTTAAATTTCTATCCTATTAAGTAAGGAGTAAAGAACCAGATGATTTCCTCAAGTTAGTTGTGAAATTCTTCAATCACTCTATGTACAAAAAGATATTAGGAGATGATCTTATCTCACACACTGGGCAAATGTGGACCCACAGAGCTGAAGGCATGATTTGTATCTTGTACTTCTCTCAGTGCTTGCCCTGCTGAATGGAGAATTTAATGCATTTTCTACTCCCACAGCGTCCCAAACGGATGCCTACGCACTTTACCTCCTGAAGTGCATCTATAAGCCATGATGATCTGTTTGGCCACATATTAGAGAGGTAGTGGTTCAGGGCTAACATATTAATAGTCAACACGTAATTTCACTGGTTTACTGACTCATAACCATGCTGCCTTCCAGACACATGTGAACAATTTTCTCTAGGGCTGTAGCATGGACTGATGCTGATAAGTCCTGGCATTTGACTCACTGCTCTCTGGAATTCTGAGTTTTTGCTGCAAATAATTAGGACATTTCTTAAACAGTTTAGCTCCCAATGTTGGAGGGGAGAGAGGGAGGGAGGGGACAGTGCTCTGCAGTGATTTGAAAAATTAGGTAATTCAAGAGCTTTTGCACTGGATTTTTTTTTTTTTATGTGAACCAGTCTGGTGAAAAAGAAAGACATTTGCCTCTGCCTGGATGAGGTGGTGATTCAATTTAGAAAGTAAGAAACCTTCCAATATCCAGCTTTAGGATAACGATTGAATCCAGCATGTGTGCAGGTCCAGACCCTGCTTATGAGACTCCCATAGCTCTTACCAGGATCTTGAGATTCCCAAGAATAAGCTGCTACTGAAGTCAATGGGAAGCGGGCTATGATAAACTTTTCCTGAAGACTGTTGAATATCTCAAGTCAGAGAGCTGAAGATACTTAGGCAATCACAAAATATTTTTAATTTAGAATTTACAAAACTGATGGAGATTTCTCAAGGGCATCAGTGGCAGTTAAATGCCTAAGGCTCAACAGTCAATTGGAAGCCAATGATCTCTAGGCAACGTCAGTTTATATCTTTGAAAAATCTTCTAGGATTCTTCTAGGATTCTAAGGATGCTCTAATAGATGGAGGTAGAATAATTAGCTGACCTGTAGCACAGTACTGTACTACAGTTATATTCTGGGCTATAAAAGCTTTTCTTAAGGCCTTTCCTACTCATCTATTAGAGAAAAGAACAAGAATATGCATGATAAAGCTACTTTTCCAGACTTAATGTGAAATTCAGGAGAGTTAATATCTAAACTGGCTAGAGGTGTGAATTTAAAGAGGCTTCATCAAACTACATTAAGCCTTTGTATAATCACTCTCATGCAGTCTTAAACTTCCTTAATATTATCTGCATTTATTTAATTGGCTTTCCAGGTAAATTAAACCATGCCAAATGAAGGTCATTTTAATTTTGGTAAGAGTGTTAACATTGAAAGTGAATGTGATTGAACTAAATGATTTTGAAAACAACTGCGATTCATTTGTGCGAGACACTTTCCCACATAAACAAGCTGTCATAAAATATACCATAAAAGTAGATGAAAAGGTACAGAGTTTTTAAATTTCTATGCAAAAATTACTAATCTATGCCTGACAACAATGATAATTTTTCAGAATCCGAAGATTAACATTTAGACAATTGCTTTCTTTTTCAGTGTCCTTTTTGGTGTCTTAACATCAATTTTTTTTCCTACAGATTTTTTCATATGCCCCAAGGGTGGCCACATCTTTAGTGGCAGGAGGTGTGGTGCCCTCTGCCCCTTTTTCTCTCCTAACTCAATTTGCAGCATGGCTGCTTTTGCCTCTGATAAATTATACAGGTGAGGAAAGTTGAAAGAAGGGGAAAAAAGCTTTGTAGAGAACTTTGCTCTATGGTATATTTTGGAGCTTTTAGGAGGAGACTTCTGTGTAAGAAAATGACCTTGTACTACAGCACTGGTACATTTTTGCTGTCTAGACAGATGAACATGCTAAAATCAGAGGGAAAGGACTATTAAATGTCATGTGTGAGTAGTATAATGGTTTGGATATTGTTGACATCGAAGTATTCAACCCACAACTCACGTAGATGTAGTCAATTTTAACTGAAGAAATTTCTCACCAGACAAATTTTAAACTAAAAAAGATATAACATTAATGCTGGCATAAAGCTGAATGAGTATTTCAAACAGCAGTTGGTGGAAAATTTTTACCAATGATTACTGGACATTCACCACTTCCATTTTGCATAGGAGGACAAAAATATTTATCCGTATTCATGCCAAATATACTCCTCAATGAAGGTTCTTCCAGACTCAAAATCCAGTGAACTAGAAATGATTCAGCTGAAGGTGAGCATCATTCATCAATAACAAGATATATTTATTCCATTTTAAAGACTTCAATGAGAGAGCCCTCCTAAACTGTCACTCCTCTTTTCAAGGACTAAGAACAATATGGTTATGAATTAACCAGTAGTTTAAATGTCACAAAGAGTAAAAAGAAATCAGTGAAATACCACAGCTTAAATAAGCTTTTCACAAACATCCCAGAGGCAGAAGTATCTTGAAAAAACTATGTGCAGCCCCCTGAGAAGATGCAAACACTGTCAAGAATTGGAAAGAATTTGTGAATTCTCAAGGCAGAAAAAGCTAAATATGTTAGGAAATATATTTGTAATTAATAATTCAAAGTAACATATTAATGTGGCAAGTATCTCAAGGACTTCTACAGTTATTTGAGAAATGTCTTTAGCACATTATACCTAATCAATAGCAGGGAAAATCTACTGGATGTAGTAAAGGTGACAGGATGGTTTTTTATATTTGTAAACATAATGCTAATTTACAATTGCATAGACTGTATGAAGAGTAATAAATGTTGCTGTAGTTTATTAACTCTTCTATTGGTCGCAACTGTAACATGTCAACACTTGTCAGTTCATTTTACTTATATTATTCTTCTTCGGTAACCCTTTTGATTGTCATACATGTTATACTGAAGCAGGATATTCAAGATGAGGTTCATCTCATCTCACTTTTGACATCTAAGCGTTAGGCATCTCGTCTAAGCTCTTTCATTGTACAGGTTTCCTCGAACATCGCTGAAAGTGGAATTCCAGAGAAACAGACAATTCATCCCCCCTCTCTTAGCCACATGACTCCACGTGGGAGGAATTGCCTAGTGAATGTATTCTTTCTTCATAGACCACAGCGACAGCCTAGACAATTGATTTAGACACCTGTTTTTTCAGATGGCTGAAGATGGATGTGAGGAATCTCACTCTGCAAACATGGTGTAAAAGGTTTGATAGTCAAAGGGAAAAGAAGGCCTGTCCAATTCATAACTGACTTTGTTTTCTGTTATTCTGAGTGGTTGGACGATTAGCATTAACATGAAATCTGAACAGTCATGGCCTTTTGTCTTCAGTCATGAAATTTATCCACAGTCTGGGTGCTATTTCAGTTTTATTTGTAAGCTTCTGTTCTCCACAGTACTGCCCTTAATAGATATGTCTGTGCTAGAAAACTAACTAGGTCCAGCCCTAAACACTGGCACATCACCATCCATGATGTTAGCTTCTCAGCACAGTTTCTGGAAGGCTTTTGGCCCTGACCAGTTGGCATTCTTCCAGCAATTCCTAGGCACAGTTCAGGAGTGTGCTCCATGAATCATTCCTCATGGGCAATTTGGATGCAGCTAATCTGTTTTTGCAGAAGCAGTCGAGGTAAGACAGTTTGGCTTTACAGACACAAGATGTAGAGCGGAAGTTGCCTTAAGGCCAGAGAACAATCCTTTGCCATTAACATATAGATACTGCTACAAGGTCAATGTATATGTAAAAATTTAACTGAGAAGAGGCGCCTATAAATGCATGATTAAATGTTCTCTACATCAAGGCCTACATGTTAATTTTCACTGTCCTTGTCATTCTATTTTAGTATATTTGTGCTTATGCCTGTTAATAGTTATGTGTTTAAAGAAATCTATTCTTTCACTTGAAAAGCCTGCTGTATAACATGCCATAGCTGTATAAGGGAGGTAAAAACAACAAAGATGTTGGCTGAACTACATCCATGTAGCTTGAGAAACAGAATTCATAACTCTCTACTTAATTATAAACCTGTTCTTATGCCTCTTTAAAAGGTGAAGGGACTTTAGCATATGTTTTACTACTTTGCTGTATAATATTGGCTTGTAGAATTGAGGCCTGGGAGTATTTCCACTGATTTCAGTGGGAATATTTCAAAGATATAAAACTGAGCATATGTTTAATCTTTGGATCTTTAAAAGGATTACTCCTATGAGTAAATGTTATTCAGTTTGAGACACAGTTGCAAAAGTAAGGATTAAATAGGCAATATAACAGTTCAAAATACCATTAACAACTATTTTCCCTGTACTATTTTTTTGATAGTATCTCTTTATCTGCATGAAGTCACTATACATAAACAAAATACAAATAGGGTATATAGTAGCACTTAAAGTAATTAAAGAGGTGATTTCCTAATTCACTGCATAAACATTAAATATATAGCCTGCTAAATACCATCTTAAAATTTTGACTTAGTCAAAAGTTTAGTTTTTCCTCAATAGCTGCAGGTTTCCCAGCACATCCCTCTGAGGTGCTGAATCCCCTGCACATGAAAAGTCAAAACGGGAGGCTGTGTTTAAAGTAGAAAAAGGCTGCCTTGTTCATACAGTAAACAGTATGGATTTCATAAAAAATATTCCTGAGCTGACTAATCTGGATATTAGAATTTTTTCTCCCCAAGGAAACTTAAAGAATGATGATATAGTCTGATTTCAAACATACATGTCAAATAAAAGCAAGTATTTCTCCATGTAGCATCATCATAGTGCAATGAAAAATACTACATTTGAAAACCAAAATTTCCTCTATTAGGGATCCATATCCCTAAAATGATCTAGAACCATTACCTCTTCTGTACATGACTTAGTGAAGGCTTTTGAGTACTCAACATAAGTAGCAAAATCCTTTCTTTAATTTCATCTATCGATAGTCAAAAAAGGGCTGATGTTGTTAGCAAGCAAAAATCAAACTTGCTTGCGTGTACTCATCTTAAATGATTTCCAGCCAGAAAAGTCACTTTAGTCAGTTAAAATCCAAACTGCTTGTAATTTAAACTGAATCCTGTTGAGGACCTAAAAAATATGATCATTTTCTGCAAATAATATTTTTGGAAATTCTTAGCCTTGCTTTGTTTTTTTTTTTAAGTTATTGTAAGATGTTCCCCTTCATTAAGTATGTGGTCATTTTAAGAATTAAATATTGAACCAATGTCATACATGGTCCATCTGCAAATACATTGATTTCAGGGATAAATCTGAAAATAACAAGTGCTGAGGAATAAAACATCCATTCCATGTGTATGGAAAACACAGACTTATCAGCCAAGTCTATCTAATTAAAGTGACTTTGGGAGTAGATGTCCTTTGGTGCAACTTCAGGTTTGAATTCAGGTTTTGTTAGCTCTCCAAATATGTGGAGTCTGTTCATTTTCCTCCTTTTATCTCCTTTTTTATCTAAGGTTAAATTGAAAATAAAATGAAGTCCACCAGCATTTGGTGGACTACAGTCCCACAAGTATTTGGGTTTGTGTTATATCCATTCCAAACAACAACTGATAGACATACTAAACACCTGAAGCTTCCTTTTACATGTGACATTTTTGCAGATGCTTATTTGGCACAAGGAAAAGTTATTTATTCGGTTTGTTGCCTAATTTTATGAAAAGACAGGATATTTGTCACATAGTAGTCTGTGGAAACGATTTCTATTTTTATGTCATTACCTATCAGAATAAGAATTTTTAATCTATACTTTAATTCTTTGATTTACGTAGTTTTTTATTCCAGTCACATAGATTATTTGTTCTTCCAAAAGCAATGTTTTTAACTTATTCTAGCCACCATGTTACTCAGTGAGATCAACTGCACTGCAAAAAAATGAAATTGTTCCCATAAAAGGACAATGCCCTGGTCTATAATTTACAGATTCTTTTGACAGCCAAGGTTACCAATACATTCTTATTTTACACTTATGTTCAAGGTTGACCACATACAATGTGAAGCCTGGCACTTCAACCAAATACTGACTGCTTATTCTATAATGTAATTCATAGTTAATTCTGTAGTGTGGTCAATGCTTTTGCAGGGAAATTACTTTCTTATTAAAGTGATATTCAGTGACCTTTTGAATAGTGAGCACATGATGATAGTGCTGCTTTTCTGCAAAAGGCATTCCAGCAAAAGGGTAGTAGGGAGGGCAAAAAGAACATTGATTTTCTTAGGTAGAAATCCACTGGGAACCATTCACTCTGCAAACAAATCAGACTTGGGCATCTGTCCTATTTAACCTTCTGTTGACCACTATGCAAATTACTCAGAGTTCACTCAGTTCCTTCCATTTTATTCTGTCCTGATAAGCATAGACACAAACATACACACACCATACAAACATACTTGTGGAAATTGCTGTGGTACTGTGTTATAGTAATATCACATATCAAAGTAGTTTATGCAAGTATATTTTATATGTATGTATAATATCAATATGCAGCTTTGCCACCAACTTGTTAGCACTATGAGGATATTCTCATGTATTCATGTGTTTCTTCACGCCTAACATTTAAATACGTTCCTATTTATGCTCTTGAGTAGAACTGTGCAAAGGGTAGAAACACTCTACAGACTCCGAGATTTCAAAAATTGTCATAACTCCATTTTGAAATAAACCATCTATTTTTCTTTTTTTTTTTTTTTTTTTTTTTTGCAAAGTAATTTTTTCAGGGGGAAAGCTATTCTGAACTCAGTAAAACCTTTCATTTTTATAAAATCCATGAATTTCATATGGATTCTGACATCTGAAAATTATTTATAATACAGAATTGATAATGTTGAAATTACTTTCCAGACTGAAATCAAAAATGTGTTGTAAAACTTAAAAGCACTTCTTTTCCCCAAGATAAAAGTTCAGTGCAATTAACATGATTTTATAAAATATTTCTGATCTGAGGAAACTGTAGTTTCCAATGGAAAACTGGTGCCAGCAAAACCTTTCTGACTAGTTGTGCTCCTTACCTTTATTCTCTGAATGAATACTTCTTATTTGTCTGTTGTGTCAGAGACAGTACTATTTACATTAGGGATGGTGATGAACAGAGGATCACTATTCAATTACATACCAGATGAATGGAGCAGATAGATCCTTGGGCTCATTCAAAAATAAAGACTATCTAGATGCACAGAATGTTCCTTGAGATAATCATATCCCAATGTGCCCATAGCAGAATATCAATGTCCACTGTATCAATATATCACTTTGAAGGAGTGAAGTTCAAAGAGGAGCTGGCTCTGAACAGGCCAAATCTCAGCTCCATGGTACCTGTGAAAATGGTTGAAAAATTACCTCCAGAAACATGATTCAACATGACTATTTCAATGTCTTGGCAATTCTATACATGTCAGACTAAGATGTTTCCTTCAGAATCTGAGTTACAGACTAAGATTTGACATGGAAATACAAAGGGCTGGCAGAGCTGGAGGGTCACCTGAGCACTCCTGAAGAGGATGATCGAAGCAAGACACACTTACGTGAACTACTGCAAAATTCAGAGAACTGCAAGGAAGTTCTCAGAACCTGGTGATAGAATTTGGGCAGAAATTGACCATAGGCAGTAGGTCAGCCTCTCTTTTCTGAGGAGAGGGAGAAAAGCGCATTCAGTGTGTACTGTATTAGTTTTAGTTACATAAATACAATAGTAATCCAATGGAATAGCAGACAGGAGCCAGTAGAAGCTTGATAATGGACTGATAAAACAAGTATGCCTGTCTGTCATTGTGCTACTCATTTTCCTATCACAGTTCCTACTACAGCAGTCCTGACTTCCTCTCAGAGACAAAGCCCTCAGCCCTGTGTAAAAGCAGCTAAAAAGTGATTTTTTGCATATATTGTAGGCTCCCTGTTAGCATTCCAAAGTTCCTGCAAACAGACTTTTAAGGAAGAAATGATAAATGTGGACTCTCTGGCTACAAGGGGTTTCAGGGAAGTCAAATAGATTACATCTGAAAATCATTTTGCAATGTCTGATTCTATTAGTAAAGTCAGAATTTTCAGTTTGATTTAAGGTATACATAAATGTGTGTGTGTATATATATATATATATATATATATATAAAAATACATGCAGGCATACGCAATATTATAACAGGGGGACACACATAAATTGCCTCTTAATTGGGAAGTTTTGTTTTGTCAGTTTGCTATAGCAGCAGAGAGCTCGCTGAATTGAACAGGCTGCTTACTGAGAAATGTGCTGCATCTGTTAATACCAAGAGGCATTCAGTGTTGATATTTCAAATGCATATCACATCATCTAAGTTTCACCTTGCTTTTCTTATAAAATCTGCATAAGTACTGTCTTTATAATCAACAGGATGAGTCTTTTAGTAAGAGTCTAAACAACTTAGATGAAATCAAAGCTTGCACACCCAAAGGAACCCGATATTGAAGATCATATTTTAACAATCTGAGTGTAACTTTGCGTTTCAAGAAATATCTTATAACCTATGATAATGAAAAGATAACTCCTCCAGAGCTGTTGCTAAAACCTTTAGCTCTTCCATTCCATGATTTTGTGTATTTTGTTTCTGTGGCAAGGTCATTTTCACAGTATCACAGAACAGCTGAGGTTTGAAGGTACCTCTGGAGATTATCTGCTCAAGCAGAGTCAGCTAGAACAGGCTGCCCAGGACCATGTCCAGTCAGGTTTTAAATATCTCCAAGGCTCGAGACTCCACAGTCTCGAGCAGCTCCACACTCTCTGGGCAACGTATTCCAAAGTTCAACCACTCTCACAGTTAAGAACTGCTTTCTTACGTTCAAGTGGAATTTCCTGTGTTTCAGTTTATGCCCATTGCTTCTCATCCTGAGAGTAGCCTCTCATTTCTTTTTCAAGAAAACTGGACAAGGAAAACATTCATGGAACACCTTAAATGACTATCTTTTGATTAGAAGATATAGTATTCCCAGGAGAACTTTCTCTAAGACATCAGCCAGCACTAAGTGTCATATACTCTCCCATATGCAGGCATAAAAAACAAACAAAAAATGCAGATAGAAGTTAATGCACACAGGCTGCAGTCAAGATGTACTGTTTGATCTTGACAGCGATTAGTAATTGGAGTGTACTGGGAGCTGCAAGATCTTGAACCAGAAAAGGATTAGCTACCACAGCCTCAGCGTTTCTTCATGCAGTGTCTCCAGATCTTACTTAGTCCCAGAGTGATGTTAAGCCAGTGCGTGAACTGGTAAGAGACCTTCACCCACACAGTCAGGGAACAAAGATGTAGGCTTATCATACTGATCATAAGAGCAGCCTGTTAACGGCCATGGAGCAAGAGGTCCACATAAATTCATAGTACTTGCAGCAGGAGCTGAACACAGACAGGAAATCTTCAAGGTAAGAAAAGAAATATAGCACGGAAACTTGCTGATTCAGCTCACCTCACCATGTCAGCAGTGTGCACAGCAGGCTCTCTCTGCTCCTGTATTCCCTGTGCAGGGCTCATTGGGTTTTGCTCTACTCTACCATCAGCTGAAGAATCTGCTTCATCAAACTATCAAACAGCAGAGAAAAAAGGGAAAGAGGAAAGAGAAAGAGAAAAGGTTCAGGCATCCTTATCTGTTCCAACATAATGGCCACGTATTTGCCTGAAGGCATGTCTCCAGAAGGTGTAAGAAATACATGGTGGCATATACCAATGCCTTGCTTGTGCAGAAGATATGGTCAAATTATGGAGGTTAGAAGAGAATGTTGACCACATGTTGGACAGACAGAATATACCCTCTTGTGGTTATCGCCAGGCCAAGAGCTACTAGCTATTCTATCAGTACAGCATCCTGGGCCTCAGCTCTGCTTCACTTTACATGCAGAAGGATGGTTACTCCTGTGTTTGCTGTTCTTTTATAACACCTTATTGTAGCTTGCAGGTTCAGCCATGTCATGCAAGTCATTTATTTTGAAATAAGGCTGCAAAAGAGCTTCAGTTCACTGACAGCTAGATCCAGTGACAGTTTATTATTCAAAAGACCTTTTGAGGAACCAAAAATCATCCACCGATCTAGATTAAATTCACCTAGAACAGCCAGCCAAGAACAAGAAAAAGAAAAACTCAAAATACTTTGATTATATCTTTTTAAATATTTCAGCTTTTATTGAGAAAGGACATGCCCATGATAAGAGGTGCCAATGCTTTTTGCAGAGCAAAACCCAAATGAAACCAGATCAACATAGCTCACAGTGGTCAAAGAAAATACATTTTTCAACCTGAAAGATTTTTTTCCTTTTTTTTTTTTTTTGTCTTTTACTACAAAAGAAATATATTTGTTTGCTTTTTTCTGTGTCTGGGGCAGTAGGAGAGAGGGAAGCATTGTTGTTCTGGTTTTCCCGAACCAAATTTCTATCTTTCCCCCACTTTTTGGTTTAGCCAACAAACTGATAGCCTTTGGAGGAACAATACCTTAACCTAAAATGTTCCATGTTGTTCTCTACAAAAAGGAGAAATTGAAATCTCCTAAATCATTTCCAGTTTTGCAAGTGTGAGAAGTTGCTTTTGCAGAAGTATCAGAAATATTTACTGTACCTCTTCTTCTCCTGGATACCTCTCAGTTCTGTGATCCTGCGCCTGTCAGGAACAAACCAACAATTTTCACTGAACAGTATATTCATCACTTAGGCTGAGGAAAATATTCAAACTGGTTTAATCTGTAAAGCTTGAATGTCAATCACCTTGAGCATAAGCTACAGAATACAGAGGAATCTTTCTTGAATTCATGTCTATATTAGAAGAGGTCAGGTCAGAGCAGATCACAGGGATCAAGATGGTCTTTCTCAAAGGAGCTCACCCTGGGATGATCTCCGAGACCTCACAGAAGCCCCTGCTACCACAAGAAAGAGTTCATTCTATGCTGTCCTTATGAATGGGTGTCTTTTACCTATTTTGGCTTAGGCCATGGATCACTTAAACTTGGACAAAGGTAACTGTGAGATAGGAAGTAACTGATTATCAAGCTGAAGAACATTCTAGAGATGGACTGAAGAAATGGGAAGCAGTAGAGTTCAAATCAACAAGTGTGAATAAATCTAAGTTCCATGAAACTAAAAAAAGCATTACATCAATTACTCTAAGAAGCCATACAAAGAGATGCTTTGACAAAGAAATCAGAAAACCTCCAGACTTAAAAAAAAAATCATTTTTTTTTTAAACCATGCTGAATCCATATTTCCTCTCCAGGAATTTATGGCCTAAACAATGAAATGTTTAACAGTAAAAACCATTTCAGTCTTATATTACCTTACAACTCCTTAGCAGACTTTATAACTTCATTTCACCCCAAGGATCTCCCTCTTTCCTTGCAATCAGATAAAGATCCCTGTTCCTTCTACTAGAGAAGGACTGAAGAGCAACCCCAGAGACCTATTCACCTTAACTCCTACACCTACTAGTACTACTTCTCCAGCAGCAGCTAATTAAAAAGTAAAGACACAGGTGCAAGGAATTTGTTGGTTTACTGATTCCCAATAAAAGAACCAGTTTATTCAAGTCACAGGCACTGATACAAAGGTAATACTAAAAAAAAAAATAAATAAAAATAAAAAATAAAAAAAGGATTAGTCTATAGGATTCACATTTTTTGGAAACATTATAATGGTCTTTTGCTTTAATGATATTCAATGTATTGTATTGATAGTTCTTACTTGCTTTGATGCATAAAATCCCTATCCAAGCGCATGCTTTCCATTATGAAGTTTAAATCTTATAATAAATGATGAACAGCAGCAGACAGTCTGACCTGATTGCTGTCAGTGGGAGTCTTGGTACTGACTTTTCTACTCATTTCTATTCTATTCTATTCTATTTCTATTCATCAGATTGTCTCACAGAAGTGGCAGAGACCACTCACATGGACTATTGCTACGAGTGACAGTTTGAAAAATCAAGGCCTTATCTGGGATCCCCAGAACAGTTTTTCTTTTATCACAAAAAAACAAGCATGAACTGAAATCTAGGCATGTTCAGTGATAGAAAAATAGAGAATGTTTTGAATGCCTTACTGTGGCAAATCGTAAGTTTTCCATCAGTTGACTTTTCTAAGACAATACTAGCTGTCTCTCTAAAGGATATGTGATGCACAGATAGAAGCAACAATCTTTGTTCAAGGCCGTGAAATAGCATATTAAAGCTTTTGCTATGCAGAAGCTCAGATTAGATGGTCACACAGGTCACTTCTGACCTTAAATTCTAAACTTCTATTAATGCAATTGCAAGCGGTTGTAATCTGTGAAGACAGAGATATTTGAGACAAGTTCAGGAAATTTTCAGTGATGTCAGGAATAAGAAGCAGTCTTTCAGCTTAAGAGAAGCTCAGAAAATCTTTTGCTGCAGTTCCAGTAGGGAAGTGGGGAAGTGGGAGTTCTTACATCATCTTAGTTTATTTTTTATATCCTTGTCCATGAAGCAGAATGCATAGTTCAAATGCAACAGTCACATTTGGCAAGAGGCACCTTTGCCTTCATTCCTATAAGTAAGCTGTGTTCTCTCTCTGCAAAAAACTTTCATTGTGCATATCATTCTGTATGATTCTTACTAAAATGGAAGAAAAAGGAAAAAAAGCCACAGTCCTACCTCAAAAATTAGGCAAAAGAAACTCAGAACAGATCACTTCATAAGAAAAATAAGGGGCTCTAGCACTATAACTGTAGGACTTGTAAGACAACTGTGAGATGAAAAGTATAAACTTACTCTTCAATAACTATTAACGATATGTCAGAATCTGTCAAAAGCTATGTAGTTTGTACCATACCAGTCTGATTGCATGGCAGTCTATCTTCTTACAGGAAGAGAAAGGAACTCTTTCTCCGAGTTATCTCATGGCTTGCACTTAAGGGCAGTCCTAAGACTTGGAAAGTACAGCAGAAGTGTCCCCTCACTCAGAGATCGCCCAGGAGCTCAGCCAACTTTTAATGTTCCGTAACGGTAATAATGTCCAAGAATTAATTTTATTTTTGCCTAAAATCATCAGATAGTTTATTAAACTAAGAGAAAGGTTAGAATCTCTCTTCCATGAACCACTGGAAGTGAATTAGAAAAATCATTTAAGCATATGGTTTAGTGAAAAGGTGTTAACTAGAGAAGATGGATGAATACTGGGAGGACCCCACACAAGCTTCTGCAGGGCCAAGGTTTAAAATCATACAGAGAAGAGCACTAGCCATAATCACTAACATCTGACTTGCATTAGCTGTGCAGAGAGACTGAGCTATTGGGTAGAGGTAGAATGGAGCCTTATTTAAAATCCTACTAGAGCCTTTTCCAAACTGGGTGGCATAGAGTAAGCAATGTATAAAGTTAAAACAGCTCTGTTTCTGTGCCTTTTTATCTATGGCAGTAAACACCACAGGTATCCTTGTGCTGTGAAAGGGTATTGATCTTAGTCAAGCAGTTATTTTTATCTGCCACACCCTATGTGTAAAGGAGTTTCCTATTTTCTTCATTTTGGGCTTATCATGAATGAGATTCTCTTAGTTTTTTAGTCAGGTCCAGGGAGTTCCCTTCTCATTGCACTGCGCAAGCCCCACGCTGCACGATAGTAGGTCTAACCCAGAAATCTGTGTTACATTCACAAGAGCTGCAAAGTAAAGGGCTGTGATGTTCAGCATAATGGTAGCTGTCTCCTTTTCAGCGTTTACATCTTAGCGCGTATCAGTGAAGTGGGACACTTGAGCCCTTTCTCTGTCTTGACTTTCTACATTATAAGCTTTCCCCTGTAAGGACTAATTCTTATTTTGCATATGGCAACCTGCCTCATCCAGCCATAATCAAAATCACGTGGCTTAAGTTGTGGTCCTGTGGATGTTTGTCTTGGCAGCTCATCTGGTGTAAACAGTTCTCTTTGCCCTTGCCCAGAGGTATTCCTTCTTGCTCACATGCAAGTTGTGCTGTACAGCTGGTTTTGAGACTGTAAGGTGAACCAAGTTGTGGAGCTGATTAAAAAGAGCCAAGGTTATATATAGCACTTCAATTTTTAAAAAAAGAGCATTTTCATTCAGAATCAGCTGTCTGATGGATGTGTGATTAATTGCTAAATCTGGTTTGCCACACAAGACCATAAACATCTCTGGTGGCACAAATGAGGAGATGATATAGGGACAGGAATAAGTCTGGATGCAGGGAAGGAAGACAGGAACAGCTTAAACTAGCTTGGCTGCTAAAAGAAGAGTCTGTGGAATTAAGGCCTCACTACCACACTAAAACCCACAAATATAAAAATTTTCGAAACTTGAAACTTTGAACACTATCCATTTATGACTGATGAGAGCAAGGGCCTATCTGTTTATAGCAGTACTTACAGACAGAGTATTTAATGTATCAGCAGCTTGGCATGACTGCTTTTCTGGTTATCTTTCTTTGATGGAACATCTCATTCTATCAGCTACTACCCAGTATAATGAAACTTCAGATCCATCCAAATCCTATGAGTTTCAGATATGTCTCATAAAAAGAGTTCAACACTTAGAGCTGTTTGGTTGGATTATTTCTGGTTTTTCCCCTCTGCACATACTTGTTTCATTAGACTTATCTTTCTTCCATTTTGTTTCTGTTCAGGACCATAGTTTTTAAAGAGTTCCAGATGAAGTAGCATCAGACAATATGTAGAAAAAAGTCATCTGGCTTCTCCACACTGGTTCTATATTTAGCTTATTGCATATCTAAAATTGGACTAGACACTAAACAGAAGGCAAACCTGTTTTGCTGAAGGAATGGGTATGATGACTGAATTCTGAGTCTTCTGAATCTGTCATTTCAATTACTTCTAGGTCTGAGCTGAGGATTGTTGGGCTGGAAGAATTATCTGAAATATATGTATTTTATGTGCTGGCTCCATTTCATGCACTTATCTTAGCAGGGATCACTTACAGATTGTGAATTACAATACACAGATCAATGCCACCCATCTCAACACCAGCTAATGCAGGAACAGTGAGTACAAACACTGATCCAACATTTGCAAATGACTTCTACTTACAGAACAGCTGGAATCGAAGTCACAGTCTGGACTACACTGAACTTTGTGATTCAAACTTTTTCCTAGATTAGAGATAGTAATGACAGAACATTGTTTGCTCTACAGATTCTATCTTAAAGGGGCAATATTTTTAAAAATTTCTATTTGACTGAAGTTCCTGAAGTCCATTTTGCCTTTGAGTTTAGGTGCCAAAGGTTCACAATCCCAGTTCATGGTACCAAATGGGTTGCATTCAGGGTGCTGGGGGAGCTGGCCGAGGCCTCACTCTACCATCTCTGAAAGGTCATGGCGATCAGAGGAGGTTCCCGATGACTGCAAAAAGGAAAATATCACACCTGTCTTCAAGAAGGGCAAGGAGGAGGATCTGGGGAACTACAGCCTGGTCAATCGCACTTCAGTCCATGGGAAGGTTATCGAGCAAATACTCAAAGCTATTTCCTGGTACATGACAGACAAGAAGGTGACTGGGAACAGCCAGCAAATCACAGCTGATCAATCTGTTTGCCTTCTACAATGCAAGGACTGGCTCTGTGGACAAGGGGAGAGCCAGTGGATATTGTATACCTTGACTTTAGCAAGGCCTTCAGTGCAGTCTTCCATAGTATCTTTATAGACAAATTGGTGAGAAACAGACTGAATAAGTTAGCTACTAATGTTAAATCATACTAAAAAATAAATTAGAAACTCAACTCTAGTAGGTAAGAGATTATTTTTATTTTGGTAATATAAAGATAATGAAAATTTTAAATATAAAATAAGAACAAACTAAGAAACACACAAAGAACAGTACAAAGAAAACCCCACACAGATACTCTCAAAGAAGGATAAGCATTCCTTAACGTTTAGATAAATTCTTCACAAAATGATAAAAGCAGCCAAGTTCTCAAATGTAAAAATGTGACAGGGAAAGAAAAAAGAAAGTTGAGTTAGCTAAGAAGAGAGAAAAGCATTCCCAAAAGAGAAGAGGTGCAGAAACAAACGTAGGATGCTCTTTTTGCAAGTTGAGAAGCCTATGTCCTCATTTACTTGGGCAAAGACAGTTTTTCATGTTATATCCTGACATTCTGGAATCTTCTTTCAGCCTTTTATTCCCATTTCATCAACTAGTTCACTGTAATTAGCATCGCTGGAGTGTTTGTTCAGGCTGAGCTAAGACCTTCACACAATGCACATCTCCCTTATCACAGGAAGAGTGTCACTTCCCCTGCAGCCATTTCTCAAGGTGAAATGTTTCTGTAAGTAATCATATACCAACACTGCCACTGGAAGTTATGCCAGTGGCTCTGTTTTAATTCATTTTTTTCAGTCTTTCTGTGGCTTCATGACTAGTTTCACACATTCATCTGGGGTTAACACTTGATTCAGTTTAGTCACTATAAGTGACTGAAGTGACTTCAATTGAAGTGAAGCATCAAGCTGAACAAATCCAAACATGAAATTTTATATCACACTGAACAAAACATTTCACTCTAAGTGTTTTTCTTTAAAAAAATCCAATGCAAGAAAACAGAACATTTAATTTTGTTTTAAGTGAGAAGATATTTAAACAATATTTAGCTCATAAAAGCATATTAACAATCCCCTTTTCAACTAGATCTCTGTCTGGATGACTCTCTGCATCTCTCTTCAGTACTTCTTATGCTCGAAATAGAATGAGAGGAGACCAGTAAGTGAAAAAGGACTAAAGTTAAACAAGAAAAGCCAACATTTCTTTGATCCATCGTTCTGTTTGAAATACATCTTTTTCAGCCCAGACCAGAAAGGTTACAGAAAGGTGACAGAATGCTGGACAGCTGAGTATTTCAAAGCATTAAGAAATACTGCTGAAACAGAGGGTTTCTTTTTTGGTTTAGGAAACATAGTCATCTTCAAAATATAATAATGGACATTTCTCTCTTCCAGCTACCACAGGAACATAGGCTGAAATGGAGCAAAATTTCCAGAAGGATCAGCAGTCTGAATAGCTTGGAAACATTCTGCTTTAGTTTACAATCTGAGATATATGGCTACAATTCTGGGTTCACTTTTAAAAGAGGATACGAGGAGGAAATCCTGGAAATCTGTTCCAAATCCTAGAAATTGTACTTGAGGGAACAATCCCCTTTTGGCAAAGACATGGACTAGATGACCTAATAGGTGTTTTCCATTTCTGTTTAAGTCTTTTAAAAATAGATCTATATTTAATAAATTCTTAGAGCTTCTACAAATGCCACAAAGTATATTAGCAGATTATTTGAACTTAACCAAAAGACCCAGTTGGGCTTGACCTTGCAAAACATTACCTGATAAATTGTTAACTATTTAAGCAGGGCCTTGAACTTGGTGAGTGTCCTCACATCTCAAGAATAATATCTGAGGAAGAGACTATGAAATAGGCTCTTCTGTTCCCTCCTACCCTTATGACAGATTTGAAGGAAGTAGAGACTGAATCCTACTGGGATAATGAAGGACCTGATACACAGTCAAATTATAGAGGCTAAGGAAAGAACTGGCAAATCGAGGGCCAGTCCTTCAGTCCAAACTCAGATTTCTTCCACTTGTTGATCCCCTCAGCATGGAGGAGTGCTTCTGGCTGGACAGATCTGCTTTGTACTTCCTGCATATTCCAAAAGACTACTGAAACAGAAAGAGGCCATTTCTGAGACAGGTGACTGAAGTCTGCTTTTTCAACAGATATGTGAGCAATAAAATAAATCTAGTCACTAACGAGTCTGAGATTTTAGAAAATATTTTTGACAGCAAACTGTAATTTGGCAGTTGCAAAATCTAACTACTAGCAAGAACAAATGTTGCTAAAGAAGGCTAAGTAGTCATAATATTAGTTTTTTAAAATAATTTCAGTGGTTAGAACCATTAATTTTGGTTTCAAAGTCAAAATATATTTATTCAGAAGCCTGTATGGCATAAATAAAAAAATGAAAAGAAACATTCCCTTACCCTCAGGCAGCATTTAATGAACTACTAATGTGAAAATGTAATCTAACATTCAAATGTTGCAGTGACAGCTGCCAGGGGAATGGCTATTAAATGGTTTAGTTTAAATGATGTTACAGTGTGAAATATGAAACTCACATATAAGACAACAACAGAGAGACTTAACACTTTCCCAAGATTGTCCAAATTAAAAAAAAAAAAAGAGAGATTTACTTGGGTTTTACTTGTTCTTTACTAATTCACGTCTACAGAATGGTTTCTAAGTTAATTTCTACCTCTCCACATTTACATAAAACCTTTTGGTAAAAGAAGTTTTGAATGAAGCTAGATAGCAATAGGCCAGCAAAACTTGGAAGTATACAAAAATACAGGGTTTTTCCATTTCACAGGAAGACTGATACAGGGTTTTTTTCCCTTTCACAGAAAAAAAAGTGTGTCCGTCAGAGAAAGGAGGTAGACAGTATGAAAACTCTTTCATTCACAAAATTTAATGAACTTTAATCTTAACCCAGAGTCTACCTTGCACAGAGGAATCCTAGAATGCAATATTATTTTGACTAGTCACCTCACAGAATTGATGGCTCTCATCGTCCTGAGTCATATGCCCCTTTTATTTCATTCCATCTGTTCTCTGTAGGCTCTCATACTTGTGTCATGATTACATCTGAGCAGTTTTCAGTAGCCCAGTAATGACCACAGATCTATCATCTGTGGTTAGCTGTCTCCTAGCTTTTCCCCAGCTAAACTTTTGCATTTATTCATTTGGGAAGGATTTGCATATGTGCAGATTATGCTTTAATGTCATGTGTTAATATTGATTACAGTGGTTGTATTGCATCTCAGTGCTGGCTCTGTCCAGGCCAAATGATCTCTGAACACATCTGGTTCTAGGGATCAGATGTCTAGGCAATTGATTAAAGCCATCCATATCTACTTTAGGGTGAACCAAATCCTGCCCTCTGTCTCTTGTAATTTCTCCACAGCTAAAAATTTTATCAGACATGGTATCTATATCAGGAGTAGTATTCACCTCACATTGCTTGAGCAATGGGATTCTTTGCACACAGATTTAGGCACCTCACACCCTCTTTACTCCTTCGTGATTGGCTGTGCCTAGTGAAGGTAGCAATCGTGAAGACTGATTTACAACCAGTTTGTAGCCATTCTGCTACAACATAGGCAGCAAAACTCAGCATTTCCACTGGGACAGAGGACCAAAACCTGGGACTTGCAATGGTACTGGGACATCTGCCAACAGTAGGTGAGGAGACAGGCATGTGATTAATCAACACAGACACAAATACAGCTCTACAGATACTGATAAGTGGAAGTTTCAATCACAGAGCTTAATGATATGTGTACTTCCAGGATTCCAAGAGGTTTCCCACGCTCAAAATATAGTTCCCTCTGAAACATCTTGTACTTTCTGACCCAAAAAGCTTAGGTCTATTGCTAAAAATTCCAGTTAGCAACACTTGCAACTGGCTTATTGGTGACCTATTTGTGCTACAGAGAACCTAGAAACTCCTAATAGTGTTTGCCTGGAAACTGTTTTTCCAACTCACAAAACTTTATGAGCTTAAAGAAATGTTCCTAGCCCTCATTAGGACAAACCTAATAGCTTTTGAAGAATTTTGCACACAGAAAAAAAAAAAAGAAAAAAGAAAAAAAGGAAAGAAAAAAAAGCCAAGGAAACAGAAAAAGAAAGCAAGAAACTGTCAAGACATTGATCCTGCAGGCTAGCAGTTATGGTCATTGCCTTACATGTGAGAGATCTTGGTCCATTCCCAAGACCCATGAATATTTACTTCTGCAAAGTGGTATAATTCTAAGAACTGAAAACAGAAGAGAGAATAGGCAGCATTGACTGGGATATACAAGGCAGTTTTTCAGTTTCTGGTGTAAGTCCAAAAGGAATATCTTATCCTTTCAGCTATTGGTTATTCTTGGTCTTGCTTACTTTCTCATTTTAACCAGAAATAGCATACCTTAGCAATAAGAATTTGTCTTCATGAAAGTTTTGCTGCAGGTCAGATGTTTCTGTAAAAAACTTTTAGTGCAGTAAATTGCCATTTCCTAAAGAAACTCTGTTTCACTGAAAAGCTCCACAGTGCACTTCACCATTTTAGCAGCTTTGCATGCCATTTGCAGAGCCAGATCATATTTCAAGGATTTTTGAGACTGAATAGACAGAACAGATCGACTGTGCAAGGAGGGAAACAAGTACTTAATCATTAAGTAGCTTTCTAGAGGTCATGATCCCACTCAACTGCCCATATCAATATAGGCTCAGCTGGAAACTCTCTACTTTTTAGTGCTTGAATTGAATATGACATATCATTCTTCATCTTCAAGTGACCAAGTTGTAGCAGTCTGCTCCAAGCTATGGAAAATGGCAGCAGAAAGTACCCAATCTGCACATCCCATTAAATATTTATTAAGTTGATTCAAATGTTTTGATGTTCAAAATTCTGCTGAAAAATCTAATTTTTTCACAGAATTGTTCCTGTTTCTTACAAAATATATTTGCGCAAGATGGAGGGAGGTGAGAAGGGCATCATTACTCTTGACATATTTCCTTTTTTTCCTTTTTAGAGCATAGAAAGTAAGTTTTCTCCGATCTTATAGCCTAAAGCATACTCGCTTTGCTCACAGCATTCAGTGTTGTCTATGAAGCCTCTGTGTCAGTTTTTCAGAGAGCCGTTAGTCTTGTGTATGCATGAGCAAACAAATTCATGAAAGAACTAATGAAAGGCTCGACCGGGGAGGAGTACAGAGTTCTACATATCTGCTAGATGAAAAGCAGATTAAACAAAGTCCTTTGCCAATGAAAGCCAGTAATAATAATATAAAAAGCATGCAGAGTATAACACAATCATGAGGCCAAAGAAATGAGGTTCTGTATGCACAGAAAATGTGAAATAAACCAAAATGGCACACTTAGATTAAAGTGAACCTCAGATTTCATTGAACATTTAAAATATTCTCTAAGTTCAAAGCAGCTTGATAATAACATAAGGTTCTTTGAAAGCTACTTTCAGAGATTATAAGATCTAGTCTCTAGTCTTCTAGAGATCATCACACAAGCAAAAACACTAAACAAAGCTATGGAAACTGTGAAACCACTGTATTGCTAAACAATAATTAGAATTAGCTATGTGAGCAGATGACATCTGAGGGTTAGGCATTTAGGTAAAGCACGGAGAGGCAAATCCCAAAGACGTTTCAGTATAAATGCTCTTCCACGAACAAAGCTGTACATGTACGTAAAAGACTTTTTTCTTCTCCACAGTTCTCTTGTTCACCCAAGCCACATAGCAATTGCCAGACACATTACCAGAGCTCCTTCATGGAACAGTATGAAATGTAGATGAGTGCTGAAAACAGGATGAAATGTTAAAAGAAGCTGATTAAATCATTCAGCCAAGCAACAGCTGTCTGGGCACAGTTATTCCTAGATACTTCTTTCTCACCAGCATTTCTTCTTTCTCTTCATCTTTTACTTTTCTCCACAGATCAGCCTCTGTCATCTCCACACTGCTTGCTGAGCTTCCCTTCAACCAAAATGTTCTTTCAGGTCTCCACGTCCCCTTTGTCCAGCTGCCCTATCTGCAGTAGGAATCTCCTTCCTCTGTTCTGGATTCCCCACACATTTCAGGATTCAAGACAGAATCCCCCTGCCTGGTTTAAAGTGCTTTTTAGACTTGTTCAAATCTATCACATAAATGTGACCTTTAACACATATCTTGCAGTTTGGCTCAGAATGCTTCCATAGTTTTCAATTATAGTTTCAGCATATAACAAAACATAGGCTTTTTTCTTCTGGGGCATTTTTTTTGTTTGTTTGTTTTATTTCATTTCTAAGTTACAGAAGACATTAACCTAAGATAGAAAGTATGGATGCCTTTACATATTTAAAGCAGATTGTCATGAAATATACCATTTATTTTCATATAGCCCTCAGAAAATTAAAAATAAAATTTTTAAGTTCTATCAAGTTAATTCAATTAATTCCATACCAGCATGGCGGATTCTGAGTTCTTGGTTCCGGATTCATAATATATGACAGAACCAGATGCATCTCAAATGCAACAGTGTGATAAGAAGTCTATGAGCTGTTCAGCTGATGTTGGGAAAAAAATAGCTTGATATCCAGGTCCTACTGATGAAGAAATAATTTCTTTTTTAATAAAAAACAAGAGGACACGGAGGCATCCTTTTGATGCCATGGGCATGTGTCTTTGTTCTCTTCTATGTTTATTTTTTTTCTAATTTCTGAACAATCTCCTTGCATGAGTATCCGATCAGGGACAGATATGGTCTTCATTTCACTAAGCACATGAAAAATTCTCATATAATGGGTTTGAGACTTGAGAAATATGCAGTGTAGTTTCTTTACTGCTTATTAGTTAATCACAGAAAAACATTTCTCATGCCCTCAGTAAAGTATTTTGACTCAGCTCAGCTGAAGAGGGGGTGGTGTGGTGAAACCCTTTTTTGGATATGTGGTGTGGAACATGACTGTTGTTTAAAACAACATTATTTGAAACAGGCTATAGCAACTTAGCTCAGTCAGGAACTTCATCTTGTTTTGTGTTACAAGCACCCTACCTACGTCCCAATAAGCTTTGTCCCAGTTATTTTTTTAGGCACCGATAGGTCATTCACAGTGAAATCTGCGAGTTCATTTTCTGCTCTTGTAGTGTTTGTTGATTGCCATATTATCAAGAAAAGTGCCAAAATAGAGCAGTGAGCGTTAACCACAGACGCGCATGAAAAAAAAAAAGAGTCACAGACTCAGGAGTGATGAGAAATATTGTTCAAAATATACTCTGTCTGAAAACCTTGTTTTCTTTTTTTAAAGATTTCCCAAACCAGAGGTAGAGAAAGAATTTTCAAACACAGTAACACACTACTGCTGTACCCACTATACAACTTCACCTCCTGAAAAACAGCTCCAAAAATACAGGAATTAATTTTCATGTATTAGAGAGATGAACACTGGTAATTGGAGGCAAAGTGCTGTAGCTCATAACTGGTCCCTGAGCTAATGAGAAAAATTACTTTCAATTTAAAGGAACCCATTAAATGTATCTCTGCCTTTCTCATGGTTAAATATTTTATACAGGCCTTAGATCAAGTCCAAAAAGAGAAAGGACAGCAGGAACAAGCTACAGCAGAGGAAAGCACAGACTTTTCCTACATCGTCTGTACCAAGCAATGGTCTGAGGGGGCACTACAGCCACATTAGCCCTCTCTCTCCCTTCTCTCTTCTCAGCTAAATCCCTCTATGAACTAGGGACAAGAGGAAGAGAAAATAAGGCAGAGTGGTGTTCATGGACATTGCTTTAGCCATCTAAAAGTTTGCCTTGAAATCCCAGCTAGGTTCTCTCAAAAGTCAATGGGAACAAATGAGCATTTTCATCAGTAATTCCTCTCATGCTAAAGGCACACGTGGAAGACCTGTGGCTGAATTACCTCCCTCTTTCCATGGACTATAACTCTCCATCTGAAGGTTGCATATTAGGTTAGACTAGATGACTTTTAGATACCAATTGTTAGATGAGCTGCCCACTTATAGCTCATGGAAGAAGAAAGATTTCTTTTTGTTTCCATTTTGGGGTAGAGTCATGTTTAGCAGAAAAATTATTGGATGCGAAAGGCTTCTTTTACAGAGCAAAGAAAGGCACAACAATAGCCTATGGCTAGAAGCTGAGACCAGACAACTTCAAATTCAACACAAATTTGTAGTGATGACGGTGATCAATCACCTGAACAGATTACCCAAAAAAGCAACAGATTCCCAATCTCTTGTCTCTTCAAATCAAGACTAGATGGCTTTCTGAAAGATATGTTTTAGCCAAACATTTTAGGACAGGAGAATAAAACTGAAGGCAATTGTCTGACCTATTTCACACAGGAAATTAAACCAGATGACCTAACATTTCGGTCTGGTTTGAAACGCATCATTTTATTAAACAGTTTATTTATTTCTATTTACTTTGTCTGTTAGAGAATCTCAAATTAATGTACTCACAAAGAGACAGAAGCTTTTAATTTAAAAATCTGATGGCTAATTTGATCAGTGATTCCAAACATTTTGGAAATGAGGGTTTTCTCTGACATGACTATTCTCTGGATAATTTAATCAAAGTCAGATGGTGGTCAGCACATTCTTTTTTGGTAAGTACTCCAAGACATTGTTGAATTCTCTCTTGTAACTTTTTCAAAAAAATATTATTTCTTAGAAAATTAGTTGGTCACTAAATCAAAAACTGTATTATTAACTTTTTATTTTATTTGGCCAATACGGAGACTACAATCCAAATACTGAAGAGGAGAATAGTGTGTTAAAATGATTATCTTCTGCTTGTGACAGATTTCTGGCTTGAGACACAGGATTTGCCTCTTGCCATAAGATATGATGAACAGAGAACTGATGATGAAGCTCCAGGGTTGTCAATAGGAGATATTTGGACGGAAACAAAACTAAGTGTCTATGCAGGCAAGTTTCCCCTTTGTTGTCCCTTTTGATCCCTCTCTCTTTCCCTTAAGAAAAAATATATTTCTAGTATTTATCACTTTTTCCGTATCTATAATAGCAGGAACACCTACAACTGACAAAAAAAGGAGAATAGAGAGAAAACTACTTAGTGAACGCACTCCAAATGCCAAATCGGTCAACTGCAGTGCTAGTGTGTCATCTGTGGGCAGCCAGAAGCAACCTGGGGCCTGCATGATTGACAAGGCTGCACAATGAACACTCCCTGTTGTATGTAATGCATAAAATATTGTGACATGCCTTGGAAATGCTGTGATGAGCAGAGATGCCATTGATACTCACAGAAACGTACATACTACTACTTTTGATTTTTGCTATTTCAGGGAGCAGAGGAGAGACGTGAGTATTACTACAGAAGTTTCTGGATAAGGTCAGAAGCAGTGTTCCTGTAGTATGCATGAGTTTCGGGGCGGGGGTTACATTTTACATATTAATTTTTTAACAAAAGCAAAGAGATCTAGAACAAAAAACAAGTGTCTGGTAGGGAGGTACTTCGGGGGGAACCCAGGAGGGAAGGAGTTAAGCCTTTGAGACAGCATCTGGGAAGAGGGTTGCTAGTATCTCCATTATTCCTTCTGTTTATAGTCAAGCTATACTTCAGACAACAGCTCAGTATTTTCTGAGACAGGTTTGTGTTGTTTCACTTTTTTCTTTTTGCAACCCTATTTATAATTTTTTTATCAAGAAATTAACTATTTGTTTTGCTGGAATAACCTTCTACCCTTTCACCTTGTCAGTTGTCTGGAGTTGAGAGTGAAAGCAAAGCCAGGGAGCAGGGAAATAGCCGATCTAGCTGGAACTGCAAATTTAACGCTGGCAGGTTGGCAACTTGAGCTAAGTTTGAGAATCTCAGGACTTTGAGTCCACCTCCTTCTAGGTGACAAAGACTGGTATCATGAGGGGCACCTCATGGATGAAATTTCCCACCATGACTAATGCAGACCCCCTTTGCAAGGAGAAGGTGACAAAGAGCTGAGCCAAGACACTCCCAGCCTGTCACAGTGCAGAACCTAGGCAGCAGCAGGGAACTGTTACGTAGCAAGTTTTTTATCTCTCTCAACAGGGTACTGGGGCAACATTTTTTTTTTTTCTTCAAAGGTGACCCAGTCCCAAGGCAGAGAGAGTCCTGTGCTCATTTCTTTTGACGGACTAGGTACACCTACACATTCCACCTAGCTTCTCTCTCCTGATGGCAGAGGAATTACCTAAAAGATCAATTTGTCAGATTTACACTGTAAATCCTAAGGTGCACTCAGTGTTAGGACTAAATCTTTAACTACATCTTCCACTGTCAACATCTCAGAGTGCTTTACTATATGTTACTGCAGTGTATTAGTAGACTGTTTTAAAGGAGGCCAGCTCTGAACACGCCCTAAGGCTCCAGGTGTTTGTTATTAAAGATCATTAGTATCTATTTCAGTGTGAGCCAGAGTGCCTTTGGGGACCTGAACAATAGGTCAAAGGTCTGGATAAGCTCTAACTTGAACTACTCAGGGAAAGTACCACAGTCAGGCCCAGCATCACCTTAGACTTCTCGCTATGCAATAGAAAGAAGGGCACAAGTCAGGGAACAATTTTCGCCACTGATGTGCAGATAAAATAGATCTGGAGAGAAAAAAGTAGTTCCTTGTAGAGACATCTGACTAGCTCTGAACTTCTTTGTTGCTTATACCTGATGAGAAGCTATGTGTTTTTGGGGGTTCACAGAGTCATTGACTAATTCAGGTGGGAAGGGACCTCAGGAAAACATTGGGTCCAGCCCTTGCTCAGAGCAGGGCCAGCTTCAACATCAGTTTTGGTTGCTCAGGGCCTTTTAGTTCAGGCTGAGCCCAGGCATCTGCTCAGCCTTGCACGGTGCCATGAACACATAGTGACACAAAGTGCCTTTTAACTCTGTTTCTAACTAACTAATTTAGCTTATATTTTTTCTCTAAAGTGTTTGTAATGAGGCCCTGGTCCCACAAAAAGGTCTTAGCCTTTCATTTTGTATTGCTCTAATGTCTCCATTCAGTCAGGGTTGGGTTTTTTTTATTTGAAATACATTTTATTTGGAAGCCGTTTATTTGTCTGTTTACAGACCCACTGAATTTTATTGTTGACTTCCATGGCAGAAAGATCAGGACAACAGCACAGTGGGTTTTCCTAATTTTAGTCCTAATTTAATTTCCTAATTTAATCCTAAATTTTTCTAATACAATCCTGAATTACCTCACGTTAAAAATACTTCACATAGAAGTTGTAAGGATTTGAGTCATTTTTTGTATGGAGAGTACATTACTGTAGATAGATAGAAAAATTTTTCTACAGTCTGGAACAAATTAAAATGGGTCTGTGAAATTCTAGTACAGACTGATGCCAATTAATAATAAGAACTCTTAAAACTCTCTCTTTAAAAAAAAAGTGATATTTCTTCCAAAATATGCCTTACTTAACAGGACACTGTTGTCAGTTCTCTTCCAAAGGAGTAGTTTGTTTTACATGTCTTGCTTTTAACTGAAGTAGTAGAACAGTATCAGCCAAACTTGAGAAAAAATGAACAAATACATTTAGGATGAAAAATTGGTGGATATGGCTCATGATTCTGAAGAACAGCAGCACTGGCAGCAAGTACCTTTCTGAGTAGCCAACAACCTGAAAAAAAAACATTTTTTTTTCCTTTATGGTCTATCATAGGGTCCCTGACCTAATGCTGAACATCAGCATTCTCACAGACCACAGAATCAGGTCCTGAACAACTCTCTTTTCAAAGAGCATTCTCAATAGGACTTAAGCAGAGAAATAAGGTACTGTGCACACACAAATATGAGTACAAATTAAAGTCTACCTACATCCACTCTGCTCTTGTTCATGGCAGACTCAGAATGAGGTAAACTTACACACGCACGCAGACACACACGCATGCATGCACGCACACACACACACACAAGCCTTAAAAAAAAATCAAAAGATGAAGCCAGAGATTCAAATCCATTGCTTTGGGCAATCATATTTCCATGCAGGAACGAAATATTACATTTTCTCCGTATATCCTCAATAACTGACGAGAAATATATACAGTAAATCTGATGCTGTCAAGGCGTATTGGATTTATTGTGTGCACACAAACATAGCATATGTGAACCTTCACAGACTAACTGTAGATACACTGTGCAGTGATCAGTACATGTACTGTAGATATGCACAGCAGTCCAGTCAGGGGTACTGTGCAGTACCTGTAGTGGGCCTGCCAGATGTCCAGAAAACGCAAACAAGCATAAAATGTTATCCAATTCTTTTGCATTAAAATTTTCAGGTAGGAAAAAAAAATTGGGGAAACTTGACCACTTGGTAATGCTGCCTTGGTTTCCCTTTTGAAGCTTTCTTGGGTTCACTCCTAACCAGAGGCACCACAAGATTTAGTGCAATACATTTACCCACTATGTAGGATTACTGTAAAACTCCAAAGAAATATCAGGTGCAGTTCTACTTTAGATAGCATCTATTCTTCCATGGCTGTCATCCAAGCCTTTAAGAGCACATTAATTATTTCCTTAAGGTTAATATTATTTTACTTTTTTCTCTCTTCTTTATCCATTTCTAAATGCAACTGCTTTCCAACTGATATATTAATAGGAAATGATATGCTGGAAAAGTGCTGGACAGCGTCTATCTCCTAGGTAAAAAATGGAAGTGTACTGCATAGCCCAGGCTATTTGGACTGAGACTGGCCTTTGGGAAATGAAAGCGTTTCCATTTAATAAGATGTGTATGTTTCTTCCTGGCAGCATACATATTCATGCATATCTGTATATGTGTGTGTATATATATAAATGTATATATCATTACTCAAACATCCCACAGATGTACACATACATACATAATTTTCTTTTAAACCCAAATCTGAAATGTGTCAGAAAGTCGAGCTAGCAAAAGACAGAACATCTGTAGCCTCACACTGGTTTTGGTAGATAGGGGTCTGTCTATGCATTTTGAACTCTAGAAAAGTTTCTGCGAATATACTTCTGAATTCAGATCTTGGGCACCTTCCAGATGCTTAAAATGGTCTTAACCAAGAATCCCTCAAGATTTGTCCCAGAATAAATCAGTTGTGAAAGCATTATTTCCAGAGACGAATAGCTTTCAGTTCTTTGTATGATCTAGTTCCAGGGTTTCTCATAAGCTTCTCAGAACTCAGATTTTACTTCCAGCTGTGCAGTTATCTGTAATATGTATTCATTTGTTTGTTATTTGTTCATTTATTGAAGGCATGTTTCTGGTACCTTCCCTGAAGTGCCAGTGTGCAGGGTACTATATGCCTATTTTAGGATAGTAATTTCCTATGGAAATAAACTTTATCAATGAGAAATAGAATCAACAAACAACAAAAAACATTATGAAACGTAAAGGCTGCAAATGCTGATATACATAATGGAACATCTCCAACAAACTGTATGAATGCAAAATATTGGGTGGGAGGGTACTCCTCGATGACATGTATTTGTTAAGTGTAAATACACAAGAAATTGGGTTTTTATCCAGTACTTAGGAAAGGTAGGAACAGGGAACAAGAAGCTAGGAACTTAGGAACAAAAGTTCACACTCGTGTTTCCCCAGTACACATATAAACCATCCCATCCCATCTGTAAAGAATCTCCACTAAGGACACTTTATTGGCCATGTCATCCATGCTATCCTTCTTCAGATGACTCCAATGGCTATTCCTTCTCTACATTCCTTCTCTACAATGGCCTCTCATATTTCTCTAATTTCATCTTTTCCTGTACTACCACCCCTCCATAGGTCCTTATTCTGCCAATAGCCCCAGATCCACTACCTTTTCTCTACTGGTCCCCTCAGTTTTTTGCCTTCTCTCACACCACATCTTTAAACTGATTTACCGTCACTGACCTTGTCAACAAAGATAGCAAAAGCAAGACAACAGCTACCAGCTATACATGTAACAAAACTGCCCTGAGACTCAGCTGAAACCATACATGTGTCTGGATACAAAGATGGGGCATACTGAGCATAAGCGCTGATAATTATATCTGACAAAAGTGCTAGTGGGTCTGACCAACAGTCCATCTAGCCTTTTATCGTGTGGCTTACTGCAGCAGGTGCTTATCATGGCAAAACAGTCTGCACTCAGGGAAATTTTATTTAGTTTATTGACTTTTAAAAAAAAGTCTGCTAATTCAGTACTGATTTAAAAAAGACAATATCAACAATTAAAAAAAAAAAAACTTAAGTAAAAACCTTTCCTCCTCCTTTCCCAGGCTCAGCTGAAGGAAAACTCCTCCTCCCTTCCTAGTCTCACCTTTCCTGATTTTCACTGTGGGCTACACTCAGTCTGTGCCAGGTCCCCTGGGGAGGCGACAGGCAGCACAGGAGCCTGTGGTTGTTTGCATAATGGTTTCTGCCTGCCACGTTTTTGGGTTACTGATTTATTTCTGCCACTCTTGGCTTCTTGTTTTCTCTGCTGCTCTTTCCTTCTTCAGGTTGTCCTGCCACTCTGTTTGCTAGTGTGGGTCGCCCAGGGCCGCAGCCCCTCAGGGGCACGTGTGCCCCCGTGGCACAGGGCGCCCCTCCCACCACACGCCGCCCACCCCACGGGCTGCCGCCCTCCCTTTAATACGTCTGATGGGTCGCCCTGCTCCCCCGAGGGGCTGCGGCTGGGGCGCACAGGGCGGTGCCGGAGCCGGCTGGAACCGGCTGTGACCAGCCCAGGGCAGCTCAGGGCGCCTCCCGCACAGGCACCCGGCAGGCTCCTGCTGCCCAAACCCTTCCAGCTCTGCCCAATGAAGTGCTTCAGCCAGAATATAAGAAAAAGGGTAAACACAAAACAGCTCTCAGAGTACCCTACTGTCTTTCAGTCGGAGGCTGCATGCAGGCCATAACAGTTAACTGTCCTGATGGTCAGTTTTTTCCATGAACTGTTCTATTTTATTTTTATACTTTTAGCATTGAAATGGCCAGAGCCAACAAGCACCACAATTTAAATGTGCGTGGGGTGAAGAGCAGCCATATGAGTTCCTCGCTCGGGGCCATTTGTCAGGCACGCTGTGCCACTGCCGTGGCAAACCCTTCCCTCTCGATAGCCACATCTTCCCTGATGCCTAAAAGAGACAAACAGCTGAGAAGGCCAAAACTGGGCACTGCAAGTCATTTTAGAAACAGGGCTTGATAAAGATATTAAAGACTAGAGAATTAGGTGGGCTGCCAGTCATCTCTGAATAAAATATTATAGCTCCATGTCTATTTTTTTTAAGGCTCTTTGGGAGAACAACTGTCAATACACATGTCCCCGCACATGCTGGGAATAACCCCACTCGGCAGGGGTGGGCGGCAGAGCTGCAACTTCCAGGGCAGCAACACAGAGCTTTCCTCAGGACGCTCACTCTCTGCACAAACAGCCAGCAGCCTCACAACCATTATTTAGTGAAACAAAAAAGTGGCAAGTAAAGAAAGGCATCAGTTTTTATTATAAAGTAGCTTTCTTTCCCTCTAGCACCCAACAACAATAAAGTCAGACTCAACTCTGATGTGAACTGGCCAGCTTTGCAGTGGAGTTGCAGGGTATTTAACATTGTCGAAGTCCTATAGGCAAGGTCAGCCAGAAGGAGCGCAAATTTTAAATATTCCAGAACACAGAAGTTTAGAATTTCATACTTACTCATCAAAACAGTATGACATGAGCTATGAGTTATAGCAGGATAATCAAAGCAGAAAGGCATATAAATTACAAACTTGCATGTACAAGAATTACTTGAAAATCTTTCAGTGCCAAAATAAAGAAACAGTAAAAGAGATTTGTAAATATGGATGCTATATCATTAGTCTTTTAAATACTTGCTGTTGTAAAGCTGACATATAATTGACAAATTGCCTGATACACAACTATGTATTGCTGTGCTTTTCCCCCATGCAGAAATGTTCTTACAAACAGCTGTTAAAAACTCCTGCTGTCATAGGAGATTTGAACATAAAAACTATTTTTGGTTAGTCCTTTATTCACATCCTCTACTTATAATATGGATTAGATGCACAGATGATTGTGCTGGTAGACAAGACTCAACGTTCTGTTGTTTGGAACAGTCCTCTGTACAAAAGCCAATATTAAATGCCATTGCAGTATCTGTGATCAATGGTGCCTTGAGCAACAGGAAAGATACTAAATGCATTTGACATTTGGTGATAAATATGCCTATTAAAGAGATTAGACTAACAGAATCTTGAATTACTAGGAGATTAAGTAAGTCAGCTGAAAAAAGAAGTTGAAAAGCTATATAGTTTTAAAAAAACAGTTTAGACTACTCAGAAATTTAGTCAGAACAATCATTCTATTTTTTATCAGTCTGAACTGCATTTCTTTAGTTCAGTTTTGATTTTTGGCTTTGGACAAATCACAAAACCTTCAGAGACAGTAAAAATTGAGATGCTGGGCCTCTTTCCTGTACCCTGCACTGCTATTGATACATATTGAGTGCTGTGGACTTATTTGTCTTCTCAATATAACTGAGCTGAGTAAATAGCTCATATATCAATGTTACCATTTTTAAAAAGTTAGCATGTAAGAGTCCTGCACATACTTCAGCAACTCTGAATAAACAGCACTTTTCATACAAACATCTTTATGTACAAAAATGAAAATTTGGCTTCACTACAGTTACCGATTTTTTTTCAAATTAGTGAAAGCATTTTGAATTGCACGGTGTTATTTATAAATTAAAATCAGTTTAACTGGAAAATTCAAAACATTTGAGAATTTTCTCAAGTGACATTTTCTGTGAATTTCCCATTCTAAATCTCCTTCGCCTTCTGGGTGTCCTCTGTAAAACACTGAACTAATCTTGGACTCCATCTTCTCAGAGATCAAAATAGGCATTTTCTCTGAAAGTAGTCTTTTGGTCTAGTGCTGGAGTATGAAGGACTTTCCTGGCTGTGTTTCTCCTGTTGTGGGGTTCTTCCCAGAAAGGAAGGTTAATCATACGTCCGGAGCAGGAGGAATACCAAAGGGCATGCTCATCTGAATAGAGATGAGGGCAAGAGAGAGACAGACTGCTCAGCTGCCACCATGTCATTCAGATTCTTGTGCCACATCAGCTCATGTGGACATTGAGAAAAAACATCTTTTTGCCTCTCCTGCTTGCCCAGGAAATCCACACCGGACATACTCTATTCCCTCTGTAGTTTTCTTTATTTGGGTCAGTAGCCATATGTTCTTTTCCTACTCAGGGGTGAAAGATTGGGTGCACTAAGGTAGGAACTGGGTCAACGGATACAACAGCTTGCCAGTTTAAATGTCTCTGTTGGGCTTAGCTATTATAAAGCGGAATACAGTATAAATTAATAACATAAAGAGTTGCCCAAAGCAGCAGGTACAATAGAGATTATTTGTCTTTGGGATGGTAATCTGTTGCACCCCAGTGTAGTTTTCTACTTGCAGAGGCTGTAAGCACTGCACAACACAATCCAAAAGACTGCAAGAGACATTTCAAAAGAAATCTAGTGTTTCTGCATTTCTCATTTTTAGTTATTTAATTGTATTCTGCAGTTGCTTCTGGCTTTTCTGCAGGAAAATTTGATTAAGGAAAATCTGATTCAGGGAGGCAAGTAGCCGAATCTCTCCTTCCAGACCCACTGTACAGCAGAAGTGTCTAGAGGAATATTTTTAGAGTTACGCTTGAGGTAATGTGCAAAAACCAAAAAGGTGAAACCAACTGTAACACACAAAGAAATTAGAAATATTCAACTAACCAAAGCAAGTCAGAAGGGCTGTATGAATTCTGTTATTTCAAGTCCTCCATTCATGGGAAGGTCATGTGTTTTTTATATATAGATATATAGGTATATAGAGATACAGAGAGAGGTATATATTTTTGAATGGACTAATAAGGAAAAAAACCTACATACTCACTGAGAGCTTCAGATAAAATTTATATAAACTCCTAACTCTTTTAACCTCTTTGGTTTTATTCAAAAATACAAGCATTTTAGCTAATATATATAAACCTCAGCAAACCCTATATGTTTGAATTTTTCTCTAATTTGATATCCCAGATACTGTATTAGAGCCATAGCTGTCTAAGTGAACTGTGAGGCCTTATATCAGGAGATTTCAGAGAATGTGAATGAACAGATAGTTCCTGACTATGTAGTAATCTCTACTGTTGTCTTTTTCTTGTCGAGTATGTGTTCCTGCCTTTTGGAAATATATTTTTACATATGCATCACAGTCATTGGAGTAAGTACTGAGGACAAAGCCTCCAGATAAAACTCTGATTTCACAGAGTTCAGTGGCAATGGAACCAGAGCTAAGACTCTGGTGATTTCTTGATTTGTGTGGAAGGAGGAGAGACACAGACAAGGACAGCAAAATCCAAAAGAATTAACAGTTCTTCAGTCTTTACATTTGGCTTCTAATTGTCCAGTACTGATGTATTTCCTTTGTCTTTGTGGTTTTGCATGTTGTGCTTATTAAAATGATAAATATGAGATACTTGTATAATACAATGATCCTATGGGGGGGGGGGGGAGAGAAAAGAAAGAGGAATCTGTTTAAGTAGAGTAAATTAAAGACCTATTTCTTATTTCTGTAACAAAAGTCCACTTAATTTATGTTAATTCTTTCTGGATGTCAAGACTGCTGTAGAAGGACTGACAAAAACACCTCATGACATGTTTCTGTTTGTTATTACTAGAAAACTATCTCAAAAGAGATGTTAGCATTTTTAATCAAACTCTAATCTGGAAGGAAATTTTCAACAACAAATGTATTTGTTTATATTGTATGGTCCACAGAAATCTTGACCACTTGGATTTGATATGCTTAAAAGAAAATATTTGTGTAAAAAGATTAGGTTTAAAAACACAGTGAAGACACATAAACCAGTGACATGGCCCATTTTTCTTTGTAAAACTGAAATGGTTTTACAGAGTTAGGAATTTGAATAAACAATGTTAGAAAAAAGATACAGAATCTAATCCTGTTGTGCCTCTACCATCTCAGTGAAGTTAATGACCTGTATATAGAGAGGATTAGAGATGATGTCTTCCTCTTGCTAGGGTCTTGATCAGCCTGAAGATTTTTCTATTTTCTATTTTTCCATTCAAGAATACAACTGGCTTCTGCCATTCTAGACTCTAGACTCCTTTTCTTTCCTCAGAGAGCATAGTGCCTAAATCTGCATTGCATCCCGCTGATAATCCCAGGAGGAGATTTGCCGTCTGTGCAAGCAGTGAACTTGCAAGCACCAGCACAGGCAGGGAAGTCAGCTAGCTCACCCAGGATACACTGTGTTCCCGTGTGGCCACAAGCCCATTGTTATTTACCAAGGGCCCAAGGCAGCAGTGGGTGCAGATGGATAGCCTTCTACAGCTGCCTGTCTTTCTCCATAGCATGCCAGAGAGCCTACATGTCTCCTTTCATTTAGACAGGTAGTTTAGATGTCTAGGTGTAGATCCCACCTTCACAGCCTTCTCCTGCAATGTCTTCACCTGTTCCCAAGGCTGTCGTCACAGTTCATCAGGTATTCAGCTCGTCAGCAGCCCTGCAGTTCATCCGATTTGAATTTTTCCTTCATGAGTGCGGATGGCAGTCTTCTATTCAGCACCCCAGCTAGGGTTATGCCTGTGCCTTGCCATTTTTTTTCACTTTTCCTATAGGAATGACTGTACCCAAAGCAGCCAGAAATCATTAGTGTCTTTTTCATAGCTGCAAGGCTTACTTCATCTTCATTTTTTGCAGTTTCTCACTTAGTGCCTGCACATTCTAATCTCCAGGACAAAACTTTTTCTGCTGATCAATCTGGATTTCCACTCCTAGTAGATTCTCTGGTTCTGTCATTAATATCCTTTTCTGTGGTTAATCATCCAATTACTTTAGGATATCTTTCCTACAAGCTATTTCCATTCACTTGAATATAAATTCCAGATAGATTTTGCCCCTCTTAAAGAAATTCCAGGTTTCCTTCATATTTCAGTTCAAGAGCTCAACAGTCCATGTAACTTCATTGGCTTGTTCCTCTAGTTTATCAATATTGTACCTCTGAAAACCAAAATATGAGTTATAAACTTAGTTATATTTATTTTCTTATTTGGTTTAGATCATCCATCTTTTATAACAAGCTCTTCTGTAATACCACACTTACCGACCAGAACCAAGTCTGAGGTCACATTACATCTTGCTGGTTCATGGAGTGTTTTGTGTCTTTTACTGTGAAAAGCATGCCAGTTATCACCCTCAGGCATACCTGAATTCTGCTGTTACTAACAACCTATGACTAATCTATCTTTGTGAAGTCAGTGTTACCCATTATAATAGAGGGTTGAATCCAGTTCACCTAAGTTAAATACATAACTTTCACCTAGACTTAGACAGGATCTCTTTTTGAAGATCTTCAAAGGCAACACATTCTCTCTCACTGACAATACAGAAACCCCAAGCACTCATTGTAGAATCATTCATTTATTAGGCTTCAAATATTTAAGGTGTAATTTATGTGGACTGGGTCCCACCAAAATAGGCAATATTCCTTTTTCTAATTATATGAATGAGATTTTTATTAACACATAAAAGTAGCTCTAACAAACTACCAACCCTGTCCCATTTAAGACTTCTTGCACTATTTTCTCCAAGTGATTTTAATCCAAATAGTTGATTTTTTATCTTTGTCATTTCTTATGTCTTTACAATGTCATACATTTAACCAGCTTACCTTTGCTTTCACTTCTGTCTTCTTTGAACAGCACGTAGTTTTCAACCCCTGTGTTTCAGTTAGAACTACTATGTACTATGTACTATATTTCTGTTATCCTGTAGTACTCACTCTCATTTCATAAACAAGAAATTCTGGTTCATTCATTGTGAATGAACCCCAGTGCATGGGGTTATCCCTCCCCCGTTGCAGGATTATGTACTTCCCTTTATTGAACTTCATGAGGTTCGTCTCTGCCCTTTTCTCCAGCCTATCAAGGTCCTTCTGAATGGCAGCACAGTCCTCTGGTGTATCTGCCATTCCTCCCAGTTTTGTATCATCTACAAACTTGCTGAGGGTGCATTCAGTCCCATCATTCAGGTCATTAATGAGGTTGTTAAATGGTATTGGCCCCATTACCTACCACCAGGGTACCCCACTGCTGAGGCCTCCAGCTAGACTTCTTGCCACTCATCACAACCATCGGAGCCCAGCAGTCCAGCCAGTTTTCAGTCTGCCTCACTGTCCACTTATCTAGCCCATACTTCATCTGCTTGCCTAGGAGAATGTTATGGGAAAGAGGGTCAAAAGCCTTACTGAAGTCAAGATAAACAATCTCCACTGTTGTCCCCTCATCCACCAAGCTGGTCATCTCGTTGTAGAAGGCTATCATGTGCATCAGGTATGATTTCCCTTTCATAAATACATGCTGACTACTCCCAGTCACGTCTTGTCTTTAATATGTTTGGAAGTGGCTTCCAGGAGGATTTGCTTCGTCACCTTCCCACAGATTGAGGTGAGGCTGACTGGTCTGTAGTTGTCTGAATCCTTCTTGCCCTTCTTGAACATCATTATTTGCTTTTGTCCAGTCATCACCATGACCTTTCAAAGATGAGCATGAGTGGCCTTGCAGTAACATCTGCCAGCTCCCTCAGCACTCGTGGGTGCATCCCATCAGGTCCTAAGAACTTGGAGGTCTCTAATTAATTTAAGTGTTTCCTAACACAACCTCCTCCTCTGCAGGTAAATCTTCACTGCTCCAGAGTTTCCCATTGATCTCAGGGACCTGGGATTCCTAAAGGCAATTCTTACTGGTAAAGACCAACATTAAGAAGGCACTGAGAAGGCATACCTCAGCCTTTTCCAAGTCCTTTGTTGCCAGGTCCCCTGCTCCATTCAGCAGCAGGCCCACATTTTCCCTAGTCTTGATTTTGCTGCTAATATACTTGTGGAAGCCCTTCTTTTTGCCCTTCACATCCCTCACCAGTATCAGCTCCGGGTGGACTTTGACTTTCCTAATGCCATCCCTGCACCTTAAGACAGTGTCTCGATATTCTTCCTGGGTAGCCTGTCACTGCTTCCATCTCTTGTACATTTCCTTTTTATGTTTGAGTTTTGTCAGGAGCTCCTTGTTTATCCATGCAGGCCTCCTGCCACCTTTGCTTGACTTCCTGCATGTTGTGTTGGACCATTCTTGAACTTGGCAGAGATGGTCCTTGAAAATCAACCAGCTTTCCTAGACCCCTCTCCTGTCCAAGCCTGTCTCCCAGGGATTCTCTAAACAGATTAGGTATAATGCTCTCACCATTTATACACCTGGTTATTTTGTCACTATTTGCAATGATCACTCTGCTTATCCATTTGTGGATATTTTTTATCCTTTACTAGCTCCTGTTTACTTTGTATTGGAGATATCCACATGTCTTCAGATGAACTGTCACATACAATAAAAATTTCGGGGTGTGGACCAGGACAGTTCAATGTACAGGCACTGAGCTTATCTTTCCTTTGATACAGGCTGGTCCAGAGGGAATTTTGGCTAATAACATTTTACTCTTTACTTTTTTGAACTCTTTCCCTAGCCCTGGTGTAGTTGATCTCAGTTCATTCCAGTGGGAGCCAGGCAGTATAATTCGCTCAACATTCAGCCTAAAACATGGATTCTTCCATGATCTCATCATAATTATTTTTTATCTTGAGACTCGTGCTAATGGTAGACACACACTTGCCCTTTCTTTCTTTGGTTCTGCTCTATTAATAATCATATTCATTCTCCTTAAGAATTCATTGCTTTTAATGGGAGTCATTGTAGACCTCTTTCTCTTCTTTGTGCTGCTATGAGTCTCAGTTTCTTTCCCTGCTGTCCTTCCTTGTTCCAGGGATCATTATGTCATAGCCTTCTTTGTATCTACTTCTTGTTTCTTCTAGTGCCTGCCTTCTAGTGCTCCATTGTCTTTTCCTGCCTTTTGGAAGGCTCACTGTTGTTTTCCTGTGAAATGAAAAAAGGTAAGAATAGCTGTACTGAGTCAAAGCAGAGGTGCCTTTGGCCCTGTGTCTTGCCTCCGTGGTCAGCAGCAGATGTTTAATAAATAGTATAAGTGAAGGACAAGTCCATAGTGATACCTCCTCAGCATAGTCTTCATATGTCCTTCCTCACAGTTCAGAGACCTTCTGTGTTTCAGTTATGTTTCTCCTCTACCAGCCAGTCTCTTCTTCTGCTTTACCTTTATTGTTACATATTCCCATAGGTCTTCTTTCTTCTCCAGTAGCCTTTCTTCTTGTCTTATTGTTTGGTAGATATATTTCTAACTTACTTTTTCTTTTACTCCTCCTCAAGCTATTGCCCTTCTTAGCAATATCTTTAGTACTTTTCTTGCATGGAGTCTCTTAAGACAATGTATACATAACAAGTTAGTCAGGTGCCCACATACCCCACATCTTCTGCTCCCAGTAACTACCTGCCCTTCTCAGTAAGTTGCCGAAGGTGCTGCCTTGTTACTCACCTTCATCTTCTGTCCCAGATTTCCCAGCCTTCAAAGAAAAATAGATTAAAAACTTTAGAATTCACCACCTATGAATTCCCACTCACATGACCATTCTGCTCATTGGCTACTTCTTCTGAACTTTTTTGGGTATGTTGGCTCAGTCACCTTGATTATCTCTTTGAGTGTGCATCTGTCAAAGGCAGGAAGATGCCAGAATACAATCTGCTAAAAGAAGTCTGCCCTGTATTAAGGCAGAGGTTCTTCAGAGCATTAAATGGTAAAGAAACCACAAAGTAACACACTGAAAAACAGTGTGCCTTGACAACAGAATAGGAAATGGCTGCTTCTGCAATGTTTGCTGACCCTCCATGTGCTATTCCCATACACTGTGCCCTCTACTAGGTCTCTTTATCTCCATCTTTTATCAGTGGGATATTTACATTCTTTACTACTCTGTAATAGCTTACTTACACAGTAATGACAACTATAGTTTTGTGTTACTTTTAATCAACAGACAATATCTCTAGAAGATGGTATTCACAACCATTTTTTCCTCCTTTTGTTTTGCTTAATCAATTCTGACAGGTCACCCATTCTATTAAAAATTAGTATTTCTACAGGATTAAGAAGGAAAAGGGAAGGAAAAAGGAGATCAATTTGTTTTGGTAGTGGCTTTCAACAGCTTTTTTCTGAAAATATTTCAGAGAATATAAGGCTTCAAAATGCTGAACTCCTGTGGTTTATAAATAAAACAGCTCATTTCGGAGATAATAATTACATGATCTTATTCAGAAAAACAGAAACCATGATCAAGGAAATTCAAAGATTCTATCTAAGTAACTAAAGCAACTCATGTTCATTGCATCAGACTGGGTGTTGGTTTTTGTCACAAAGTAGATTGGAACTGAAGTAAAAAATATAAAATAAAAATGTAGGTAATAGGTTGACAAGACTAAATCAGGTGGTACAAAATAAAAAGCATGGGAACCAACAGGTTCCTGATATTTAAGGCAGTGATATTCTGGAAACAACTTTCCAAAGTATTGGAGCAGAAGGCTTATTCACACATGCAGCTTGCTAAGCATATGAAGGAGATGTTATGAACTAGTGTCTGCAATAGCAAGGAACTACAACTGCTCACCCAGGAGGACCCTGACATTCTTCTATTTATAAAAGGAAACTAGAAAAAGATATGAAATGTAGACTGTCAAAGAGAAGAAATGGAACGAGAGATGACTTAGTAATGGCAATGTCCTGGAATCATTTGTTGAGTTACCTATCTCACCCCACCCAGAACAAAACTTCTGTACACGTCGCTTGGAGCTCTGAGGAGATGAAACATTAGCAAAATTGTCAAGTCCTTCCTTGCTTTTCTGCTCTGCTCTTTGAAGTGGCTGCCATGGCACTTCCAGTTTTATATCTTGGGAGAAGCAGTGAATTTTCAGAGCTGTTGCTGTGGGCATAGCTTGGATAGATTCCAGCTTGGGTCGTTATACTCTGTTGACCTCAAAACACCTCTTGTCATTTCAATTGTGTATATTATTTTTTCTTCTCTTTAAAGAACCCTAATATACTGTTTCTTCCAAAGAATGACAGCTACATTCCAGCTTTGTGATAGGTAAACTTCAGAGTCAGGCTGAGAGATACACTGGGACTCTGGGATAAAAGGTGTTGTATAAATAAAGCTGGAACAATAATCACTGCTAAAATTTTCGCACAAAGGTTTCTATTGCAGTATCTAAAGGCCTTGCTATTCAAATAATATGTTTCCTCTTGCTCATTGATAAGTCATTTTCATTTGTAGAAATGGTATAACTGGACTTTTTATTCAGTGGGTACTGGGTTGAAATAGAGGCCTAATGTTAGGAATACGGAATAATTCACTTAATAATAATTCAATTCATTAATAATTCACTTATACTTTTGACCCTAAGTTGGTACAGAAACAGGAAGGCTTTTTTTTTTACTAAAAGATGTATTGCCTTTTTAGGTAAATCTTATACCTTCAAAAGAATTCTTGTTTCTCAGAATGAAAGAACAGGCAGTGGGAAAACAGAAGAAAATTGGCCGGAGAGAAGGAGTAGTCTAGCAGATCATCACAGAAGGGCCCACATCCGGAGTTGGAGCATGAATAAGAAGTTTACTCAAGAAATGACACAGGCTTATTTGTCAAACTAGTTGAGAACTGAGAGGAATGAGTGAAATCTATGTGTTACTGAAAACAATGGTAAGACTCCTGGGATGTCAGAGATACCGTTGTGCTATCCATCAAGTTTTCAAAATGCTAAATTTTCACATTTTTGCATGCCATCATTTCTCCAATGCAAAATTATAAAATTCAAAAGTTCAGATCTTTAAGGCTGGAGTTGTTAAGTTCTTCCCTTGTGGCACTAAAGCCACAAGGGAAGCATAGAGACAATCCAGTGATTTTGGTAGCTCATAAATTCCAGGGACCTTTAGTATAGGTATCTGAGCTGTAAATGGAACTATCATTTGGAGGAAGAGAACATCCTGGAACACCTCTGTTCCTCAAATCCTTTAATCAGAGAGCACGCACAGCACAAAGTGGTCTGCCTGCTGAAACACAGACTTTGTCTTTAGTCCTGTCTGGTAGAGAACCATCTGGGCCAGAAGGGTATTTACTGCTGCATGAGTCCATTGTACGTCCAGGGACTACTTGTCCCAATATCTGATCATGACGTTTTTGAAGACTTCACTTTCACTGCTGTGGTAACCATCAAGAAGCAACTGAGAACACTTTATGAGAACCCTTTCCTTTTTGAGAAGGCTAACAGTGAAAGAAGAGCTGCAGCTTCAAAACCTCTGAACCAAATATCTGGATAAGGAGACATTACAGCAGCAGAAACAAAGCTGTGATTTCTACAATATAATAAAATGTGAATGGACCAGAAATATATACAGGTAGAAATATGGGTACTACTGTTGTACAGTGGCCTTTCCATCCAGCAGGAAACCTTGAAAAAGTTGATACTTTCAGCAGGGATGAAAGAGCTGTATTATGGGAGCTAGGCAAGAGCTCAGGGAGAGAGCTCCAGTGGGAGTAAGCAGGAAAGTCTTGCAGAGAATGAATGTGTTCATTGCAATCATGAAGCCAATTGCAGAGGTCCAGGGATCTCATCTGCCAGGGTGGGAAGCCGCTCTCTCCTCTGCCAGGTCAGACCGGCTTCCTGACCCCAGCTCTTCCTGGCTGAGCTGCTCCCTGATGACCGCCACGCAGCAAAGCCCTTCCCCAGTGCCAGGAAGGATCTGATCCTGTCTTTGGATATATGGGGGCCTCTCCTCACATTCCCCCAAGACTTCAGGACTGTAAGAGGTCCCCACTCTGAACACAACTTCACACCTGTGCCCACCGCTGCCTCCTGGACAGCTCCCAGCCCCTGCCCTCTGTCTGACAGTGTCTCAAGGCTGGAAGAGCAGGGGCGTGTGAGAGCACTTGCCTGCCTGCGCAACCAGGCTCACCAGATTTCCAGCAAGACTTGAGGAGGCTGATTCCCCACTGCCCACTTTTATTCTGCTTCCTGTTCTGCTTTATCTGGAACAGATTCCTCTCCTTGCCCCAGCCTTCACAACCAATGAATGTTGTCACTGTTGTAATTGCAGTGCCCAGCTGGGGAGTGTTAAGTTGCACAGTCCCCCACACAGCCAGGCCTTACGCTCCAGACGTCTCCTGCTAGAAGGGAGCCTCCCATCCACTGATGGCATTGCTGTATTGCTGAAGGCATGAGTGGCAGTGGTGCTGTCTGCAGCAGCAAGCCACACTGTGTTCCTCCAGCATAGTCCTGCCCAGGAAAGGCCATCCCAAAGGGGAAGGGGAAGGCTGGCAGAGTGCCAGGCACAACCTGTGGAGCTGGAGATTGTTGCTGAGGCTTAAGCCAAAGCCTTGTGCACAGAGGATCTTTTGAACACAGTCCCCAGCTTCTCCTCGGCCAGCAGGGATCCCTGCAACATAAAATAAACCCAAATAAAGGTAAACCTAAAGATACTAAAGGCTTACAGTCTCTAAAGCTAGGTTCTATTACGAGAGAGTGAGGTAATTCTTTATAGAAAACCCACATCTGCTGTGTGGAGAAGGACTGTAGTAAAATGTTTGAAGAACCATTTCCAGTTGAGTATACACTTGGAGGAGAGGACTTTTTCATCCATCTTGCCCCCCAGGCCAGCAACTCTTTTGTCTTTCTGTGCTGTAACACTTGCTGCACAGTCCCGAGTTGGTGCCTAAGGAAGTCAGATGTCTCTCAAGTTGCATTCCTGATGCAGGCACCCTGCTTTCTGTGTCTTTTCCCCTCTGCTTGCATGCATTCTCCCATGACCCCTCACACTCTAAAGCTCCTCTGTCATGCCTACTTTGCTCTTGTGGAAAGAAGAATTTCCTCCTCGCTTAGAGAGATCTGCCTAACCCAGAGTGCAGCATCCAGGACATGGAAAAGAGCCGTCCACTGTGCTGCCCAAGAATAACTTTTAACAAAACACACAGTGAAAGGTGAGCAAACAAACTTTATACCATTCATCATAAAAGAAGGACAAAATCTATCCCTATGACTATGGTTTGAGTTAAGGAAGAATAAGAGAATGCTTTCATGGACCATAAATATTGCACATAAACTTTATCCGAGAAAAAGTACCTTATTAGAGACAGCTAAAATGTGTGTGCTTGAATTCTTGTGCAAGAGGCACGTGACTCCTCTGGCCTGAGACTATTAATAGTCAGATTCCATGTTAGCCACCCGATTATACATATTTTGGCATTCTCTTCGGTGAGGCAAGTCTCCAGCAGCAAGTTCTCACTGATTCCCATTTATAAGAGTTTTTAAATGTATTTTTATATGTTTATATATTCCAAAAACTATGTTGTATGTACATATATAAATGTACATATATATCTTTATATATATCTCAGCAGTCACACTGCTCTATCAGTGAGATCCTTGTTCTGGAAAGAACCACGAGCCCATAGCAGTTTTAGAAGCTGTGGACGTACAGTTAATGTAACTCATCTGGTTTCCTCACGCTATGTCCTAGAGACTTTAAGATCCTGCAATTACAGTGCCAAGGTCTGTTCTCTAATCCAGTACTTTCCATAAGGAAGCATGCTACAGCACAGAGTCTTCCTCCACCAGGACTGAAATCCAGACAATCAGGCCCTGCAGACTCTAAGTACCCAGACTGTATTTCATTCCAGTTTTGTCTTCTGAGGTAGTTTTGGGCAACAACAGTATTTGCTCCTGGCTCAGCTGTGGCATGTGCTGGCCACACTGAGGAGATTCCATTCTTGATAGCGGAGTTACTGCAGGAATATCTCTATTACTCTCATAAAATTCATTGTGGTTAACAAAAAAATAATATCCTCATAGTTTATTAAACCTTGGATCAAGACCTGCTGTAACTTCGAACAGCAAATTTACAAGCCCTGAATTTCAACTAATACAGAAGTGCAAATTTCCTCACACTCACCTCTTTCCAGGTAAAGTCAAGTCCCCCTTCAGAGATGAGACACTTCTTCTTCACTCAGAGTGCCGAAAGGTGAAAATCAGCAATAGCTCTTACAAAAGGGGCATACATCCTTCGATATGGGCTGAGCAAACCGATGCATTTCCAGTCTGGCACTTAGTCATTGTTGATAATAGTGAGTTTCAAACCAATGCAGCTGAGTTGACAGGCTTCCATATATTCATAGCAATTCCCTGAGGTAGTCTGTCCTCAAGAGTGATTAAGTTAAAGCTATTTTTAAAACACAAAGGAAAAAGAAACACTGCTAGTTTCCTATTCTTATTAGGATGTCTGCAAAGTTGTTTGCATTCTAGCCTCCAGCAGTCAGAAACTGCTGTGTCATTTGGCTTTTCTTAATGCTTGCCCTTGTGCAAAAGAAAATAAGTAAAGTAGTTTCACAGCTAAAACAGAATATACCAGGATGATTAGTGTCGAGTGACAAGATGGGTAAGAAGAAAATCCAAGTTTTGTGGTCCTTCCTTCCTCTTTGCCGTATAGTCTGAGTGCTAAAGGGGCCAGGCACATCTAGTACCCTAGTTCTCTGTGTGTTCAGCCTTACGCTTCAGCATACCGCAGCTTTAGACAATAATTTATGCCATCCAACCACTTCCTGTACAGTCTGTGTCTAGGTTTGCTGCCTTCATTCCCCATCAGGCAAATTTCTTCAAATAGCTCACACTTCCCTCTCATTGATACTTTTCTTTTGAAGTGCTGCTTTCCTTTTTTGACTGTCTTGTTGCTGAAGGTAGTGTCTGTAATACTTAATCTATCATTTATAAATCAGCATGAGTACCTGGGCTTGATTGAGCTGAAAACCTAAGACTACAATAACACTCACAGGCTATATTCAGATCACTTCAATCAGGACTTTAAGTGAATTAGAAGCACCTAATCTGAGACAGCAATCCTAACTACCTACTCTCCAGCTCCCAGCAGCACTGCCTAAAACAGAGCACATCTCCTTGTCCAGCATGATAGGTCCAAACTTTTTTTAAATTTGAGGCCAGCATGTGCTAAATACAAACTGGGAGCCAGAGCGGAACTTATAGACTTTCCACCATTTTGTTTCTTCTGTGCTGTCTTCTGGCATGTAGCATCAGTTTTAACAAACAGCATGGCATTACCAGTTTCCTGCAGTGCTTTCTAGCCTGATGATGATGGCAATACAGGTTCATATATACCTACCTTTGGAAGGACTTGCACCTGAAATGTGCCTCTTCTTGGGCAGGCTCTCCAAATTTTTGCCTTTTGCACACTAGATTAGAGAGTGGCACTCTGCCTGTCCATTCCCAGCAGAATATCCTGAGTTTTAATCACACATCTGAATTGGGGGGTTAAAACTGTGAAAAGCAGCAGATACTCTCCTTTGTCTCCTGCTTGCTACTAGCTAGATCTGAAACTTTCCTTACAGGGCCTCCTAATGGGCATTTCTCTCTTTCCATCCAGAGACTTATCATCCAGGTACTATCACAGAAAATCAGGATCACCCTGCTAGACAAAGGTCCAAAGTCCAACGCTCACATTTCTAGGTGTGTTTGCATCAAAATTAAGTGCCTGGTTTGGGTGGTCCAGATCTGTCCAGAAGATATACAAGAAATGATCTTTGCAGCTGTCCCAACAACAACAACCCTGTTTTGTTTGTTTGTTTGTTTGTTTCCTATCCGTTGTCAGAAGATGGAACCATAGTGACTGATCTGATGTGGTTGTTCTTTCAAGACTGACAGACAAACAATCCTGTGACTAATCATATGAACACAATCAAGTTGTTCCAGACAATCTGCAGTTCCCTTGTAGGTGCCGATGATCACAGTATTTGAAAATCATGTTACTGCCTTTTCCCTTTCCCAGTTACTCCTGCAAAGGGCTACAAAATTTCTTGGAAATGAAATCTGAAATCAGTAAATGTGAAAAAGTATGGTTATTATTTTCACATCTTTTTTCTTTTTGAACTTCACTGTACACCACATTAAGTTCAGATTTGTAAGGTAAATAGTACATGAGCTGTGCTTAAACTAGAAACCTCATCTTAACAATAACAAACATCAATCCTGCCATAATGAAAAGCATTAAACAGTACTGGTGGCACCATGCCAGTTGGTTGATTTAACACGAGCAAGATCATGTTACAATAGAATGTTGGTATCTTAACTATTAGTCGGTAAGACAAAGAACACAACAGTGTAATCATAGCTAATAACATTTTGTTGGTCTAACAAATAATAGTAAAGAGGTAATGTATACATTATTGTTTTAAAGGCAAGGGGGAAGACTGGATGAAGTTGTCTATCCACTCTTCCTCCCTTTTTTTAACAAGAAGCAACTTTGAAGGATGTGTTGATATTTGTTCTAAAACTGATATATAACTGATATAGCAGTGTTACGCTACTACTTTGTTCTTATAACGATTATTTTCTCAAAAGTAGTATACATTGTATATCCTCTGAAAGATCCCAGTATGACGTAAGATTTTAATGCAGTGCAAGATTTTAACTTTCTGTATTTTGATCAGCTGTTTTTGCACTATGATTTTTAGTCTGCCAAAACTTAAAAGGAGAGAACAGCAACAAGCCAATTATCCTGCTGTTTTGCTGGGAGGTCTGAGCCCTATGTTATTGTTCCAAGCACAAGCAGTCATGAATCATGTGAGTATTTCCACAGGGTGCTGCAGTTTGCTGTGTGGACCCATCGCTTGAGTTAGGTGTTAAGTGTTCACTGTCCTCCACTACACAGTATAAAAATGAATGGGAAAGGCATTTTCATAGACATAAGAAAACATTTCTCCACTGTCATGGTGGTTGAACACTGGAGCAGATTGCCCAGAGTCATTGTGGAGTCTCTGTCCTTGGAGATATTCAAAACCTGACTGGACATGGTCCTGGGCAACTTGCTGTAGGTGACCCCACTTGAGCAAGGGAGTTGGACCAAATGATCTCCAGAGGCCTCTTCCAACCTCAGTTATTCTGTGATTCTGTGATTTGGGGTCTTACCAGTCAAGTCTTCATCCAAATCTTCATCCCTGTAATGTGAACTATGTGAATAGACCTGAGAAAATGTCTCAGGTCCTAACTCAGGATGCATATACCAAAAATGTCTTGAATGCATATCAAAGCATGACCCAGCTATTGAGCATTGTCCTCCTGCCCTTGCACAGATTTCAGTTAGACAGACATCCAAGAATCAGGCTAAGAGGGCAACAATGGGGAGGCTAGCAGGTTGCTCTAGATTTGACCAGTCAAGTGATCAAGATAGCAAAATGAACCACACTTTTCCTGGAGTTTAGCTACAAAAACATAAGTTTTTAAGACTAAATATCCTGAGCAGGGAACATCTTTCTGTTATAAATTTGTCCAGTACAGTAGGACTTTTTTGCTGCGATACAAACACTAGAATAACAATACAACTATTAGTGTGGTAATTCTGCCAAGTACAGCTTAGGCACTTTTGTTTTGACCTCCAGGATACAAAGGTAAACAACAGAATTTTCTAATAGAAAACTCCATTTCTGACAGCAAACTCTGTCACACTGACAGAAAATTCTCCTCAAAATGGAAACTGTTCAGTAAGACAAGCTTCAAGAGCGCAATCTAACCAGGTTAACCCCACAGTTCTCTTTATGAAAACAAGTATTGTTTTTGGAAGACTATTAGGATAAATATTTGAGTAAAATTGATAAACAGGAAGGTTTTGTTTGTTTGTTTCCATACAAGTGATTTCCTTAATTCCATACTCTTGCCAGTATGTGAACTTAAAACATTTGTGTACTTCAAGGAAACTTGTAAGTGAATTAGCTGGAAAGTGCAGGGAAATTGATCACCTCCAGGTATCGTTTTCTGTGCTGTTTATCAATGGCAAATCGCATGCTCAGAAGCTTTCGATATTAAGAAATAGTTTCTGGTTAAAACAGTGAATGATTTTATTAAGAATACAAACATACTTCTAATTATTTTCAGCCTAGTAGTGGCATCCTAAAAAACATTGATCAGGCATTGACTGTATCCACTGATTTTAACGCTAAGATTTTTTCCTCATTGAAAAAATGTTGCATGCTTCCCACCAGATCATCTGAAGTGAAGCTTTGCCTGAGGCAATTTTTAAAATATCAGCAGTTTCAAGTAGTTTGGCAGAGATATAATCTTTTCCCTGACTGTTGTTACTTCACCTCCTACTCTCCTTGAAATGTGGAAATTAAGCTGGAACAGTTTTGCCCTAAAAAAGAGTATATGTAATTACCAACTGTGATTCCAAGATCATATGACTGGATGTGGCTGCTGCTGTTGTGATTTATGCAAGAACAGAAGAAAATTCAGATGTCCAAGAAGAACTATTAAAAATACAGAATTTTAGAAATCTGCAGTACCCTTTGGGTTAACCTTAAGTTACACTGCCTAATTTACTCATGGGTAGTGCCCATAGAAAGGTATTTCTTTGGTGCAGAGAAGTTATAAGGCGGCCAGCGAAGCCTTAAAAAGCCTGTTACACTGAGGACCCAGAGTGTATCAATATCCTAGAATTAACAAGGTAGAGCTACCATGGAGTTGATGCCAGTATCATCTGCAGTCTTTAGGAATAAACACCTTTCTGTGCTGGGGAGATAAAGCCAGCCTATTATATATGTAAAATGTGGAAGGTGCGATTGCTTTTGATTATCTAAATTTTTGAGTAATCTCTACAACTGTGCAATAAGGTGAAATAAATCATATTTACATATGTCTACAATTACTGACTCAGACCTTCCCATGTAACTTATGGTCCTGGGAGTGGAACAACAGTTTTCAGGCAATTTTCTCTGCAGACTAGCCATGAGAGAGTTTACAGAACAATCTGAATCCTCAGAAACTTTGCTGAAGTAAGCATTTATATAGATTACAAAACATTGTGGCAAGTAGCTCATGTGGTAAAAAAAAGCCCAATAAAACTTATTCATATATAATTCAAAGCCACATGGGGGCATGATATGCTAGTTAACATATCAGTTTTCTGTAACAAATATTTGTGTAAGTGTAGCACAGTAATGGAAATACAGCATTAACCTGTCACAATTAAAGCAGTCTGATTAGCTTTCCCTATGTAGACAATCAGTTCAAGTTAATTTCTGTGCAATTTATTTAGGAGAAGAAAAAACTTGTTGCAGCTGCTAGGTTTTGACCTACCAGTATTTAGGGGCCTCACTGTGCTAAACACTAGGCAAAAGCTAGAATAAAAAGATATAAAATATCTTTGCCCCAAATTGCTTACAGACAAAGATCAGCATCATAGCCCTTTGGATCTGTGCAAAGAAGAAGCTCTGAGTACATGGTCATTTTCTGTTTTAACCACAGACTGGACAGTCCTAACCATCCCTGGACCCTTGCTACGCTTTCTGCAAGTATACGTCCGCAGACCGTGAGAAAAGAGATCCTTTGTATCCTGCCCTCTTTTCCTTGCTCCTTATCCTCACTGATTCTGTAGTGTTTTGTACTGTCTCTTGTTAGTGGCAAAACTGAGTCACACTGGTCTGAGTTCCTCCTTTTGATAGCTTCTCAGGAACCATTCAATAATAGCAGGAAATATCCTAGTTTTTCAGTTCTTTCCTTCAGGTTACCCTGCCATAGTCCTACAACCACCTTCCACTGATTTACAAAGATTAGCTCTTGGTGATTTCTGCAGAAAAGGAGCTGCAGGTAAGTTTAGGCACTTAAGCAAGGCATTTAACAGTATAGCTATTTTAGGATCTCTGCATGTTAACTGACAAGAGAGTATTAATTAGCACTTGGGTGGGTAGGATTCAGTTCATCTAATTTTATATAACCACAGTATAAATGTTTATTATCTGAGCTAGTCAGCCTGGACTCTTTTCATTGTCAGTGGAAGAAAATAGGCATCTTTTGAATAGAGTTCATTTGATCTGCTTTAGATATCTGCATTAGGATCAACTGCACTCTCAAAGTGCTTATACTAGATATCTAAAGTCTCTTGAAGTCTTCCTAGATATCTCTTTCCCCTGACTACAGAAGGAGCTTAGCATGACTACAGTGTCACACATACCTGATACATACATACATACATACACACCTGATGCAAGGTGGTACAAATCCAGGCTTTCGTCTCCTTTCCCTCAGCAGTCCTTCTCCATGGTTGAGGGCCTGAACTGTATTCCAAAGTTGATGGCTTTCTATTAAGTCTCATATTCTTCTACTACAGGTTTTGAACTTAGAGTTATTGATGACTAACAGTCATAGTCAACTGAGTTGTACTAGAGTAATTTCAAATGCCTGATCCTGCTACATCAATGGAAGATGGATTGGGCTTACTATCCGGGCTGGTTTTGCTTCTAAGTAATTCTTGGACCCATCAAAGCTAGTACTCTGAGGTACTGCTTGGGGTTTTTCACTTCATTGGCAGAAACTCCAACAATGACTGCTCAGCATGGACAAAAACTGGGAATGTGGTCACAGTGATGGGGTGATTTAAACCAATTACTTTTTTTGACCACTAATATTTGAGTGAGTTCTTAAATTCTTCCTCGTGAGAAGCACCATTGCAGTCAGTGCATGTACTCAGGAATATACTGTTAAATGTGTAGAATCTGGCCCAAAACCATTCACAGTATCACCGAGGGATACACACCATTCCTTGCATCTCTCTCAGGACCAAATTTCAGTTTTATAGCTAAAAAATACGGTGCTGCTTGGGTCATTTTTTATTTTCATTCTGAAGATCTAATCATAGTGCTTTAGACATTACAGAGGATGCTGATATTGCCAGTCCCAATGTCATCTGCACAGAATGACCACTAGAACTAAGCAGCATTTATTAGCAGTTTCTCTATAAAACTGAGTATTTGCCTCCCAAAAGAGCCCTATTCCAAACTACCTCAATTTATGATGTTTATTAAAATGTGCTATTTTCAAAAAGTAAGATTCAGCCACTCTTTTTTGCAGAAAGATAGGACCAGCCTTATTGATGAGCTAGTTCATCTATCCACACCTTGCCTCAGAAAATCTCTGGATTTCTGGTAGCTGGAAAATAAATACTTTTATAAAGTTCAGTTCACTTTTCTTCTACAGAAGGGTCCTTATGGGATCTGGGATAAATTACTTTGGTTAAAATACAGAATATCTTTATAGTATTAAAGTACCAGAAAGAAGAGTGGTGCACCAGTTCCCTAGAGCAACATAACCCTGGAGGTGGCAGTGTTTTGGACTCAAAGACTAAGTTTATACCGATAAAAAGGAGGGTCGAGAACCACTCGCCATCCTGAAGCCACATGGTAGCTGGATCATTTCCACACAAACTAGAACTTGGCCTAAATCTCAGATGAGCCGCATATGGTGTCTTTGTGGACCTTCATTAATATTTGCGGCCCATTAATATGGCTCATCATTAATATTGTATGTTTCATCCATTTTAAAGCACCCAAAATAATGTGAGGGTTATACTATGGCCACCTAAGTGATGTTTTTAGATGACAAAATTCAGGACATGTTGGATTGAGGGCATATTGAGGGTGCCTGAGGGTATAAAGCCTTCTGAGATAGTGTCAGAGGACTGTACCAGGATCATGGAGACTAACCTAGCACAATCTTGTCCACGCTCTGTGGAGGTCCCTAAGAGAATTTTCCTCAGACCACACCTGGGTATTGTCTTGGCAAGAGGTAGCAGGAGAGGTCCAAATCAGAGACAGTGAGAGGGCTAACAAGTAAGCAGTATAGGTAGAGATGTGATGTTCAAGCTTATTCCCTGGACATCTCCTATTTTACTATATGGATACACTCAACATTTCCGCAGGCTTCTCAGCATACACCTAAGCGTGTGTAGAAGAGGCTCCCTAGTTCCTGCAGTGCTTTGTTGTCATTTAAACCTAAAGCAGAAAGGGTTCTGCAAAGAGGTATCCAAAGACCACCTGAATACCCAGAAGTGTCCAATACATTAGATTTGCTCTAAGCTTAAGAGACATTGAAAGCATTGAGTTCAAAATGCTGCAACTACTCTGATTAAAAAAAAATAAAAAGCTACATGAACTGCCACTCACCTGTTAGCAGAACGCACAACAGAGAAATGAGAGATTTGAATTTCATTCCCTCCTCAGTCAGAGAGGGCACAAACCTGCATCTTTGCCTGCTTCACCTTCTCCTGTAATGTTGAAGGTGGGTCACGATGCCAAGAGTGGTGGATCATGGGCTATGACAAAGACAATCAAAAAGTTTACAGCATGTGACTGGAAAATTTACAGCATGTGGCGAAGAGCAGGGTAAGGTATCAATAGTAGTCCCAAGAGTGCATTTAACGTTAGAAAATCATAGGCTGAAAAAAAAATCATTCTTGCAGCAAGGAGCACAATTCAGCACATTCACAAAGTAGAGTTGCTACTCAAGCTATTTAGCTGCAGTGTTACCGAGCAATACTGTACCAGGGATTTGAGAAAAATTGTCCAGGCTGAGTACAATCAGAGGTTGGTTTCTGTTAATTTTCTTAGCAATTATAAACAAAGCTATTACTTTGTTGCTCAATGACATTTTTTTCTCAGTGATCAACAAAGGCCCTCTTGCTTGACTTGGCATGTATGATTGGCATAAAATGTTAGCCTTAACAGCTTTTTCAGTAACACTGTTTATCTGAAGCCCATACATCTCTGACCCTCACCTTACATTCTTGCATCCCTCAAGCATTTTTTGGTCTGTTTTTCCATAATGTTGCTCTGTAAAATTGATGCCTCTAAATGAAATCCAAGGTGTTACTGAGTGTCTTCCCCTTAAAACTGGTAGTACATGCTTTCCCAGCCACTCTGTACCAATACTCTTTACTATCCTCTACACAACTGTCCTTAGTAGACTGTGTTTATGTGACACAAAAGCCTTTTTTAATAGAATTAAATCAGCATATCAGTTTTAGCTTTACATTTCATTCTAGGGCATTTTTGTCAATTGTCAAGATCAGTGCTTCTCCACCTTTTTAGCTCAAGCTTCATTTCAACCAATGCAAATTTATTCCTGTCTTATTGTACTTGATCTTCTGAGCATTAAGTGCACCATACCTTAGTTGTAGTACTAGCCCCTAACCTTGCAAGGAGTGAGATCAACAAAGATGTTCTACAGAATGCATCTGCCCAGACCCAATATTCCTCTGTTTTCGGATTGAATAACTGAACTCAAACAAGTCACAAAGTCTGTGGTGAATTTTACATGATGGTAGGATACATGTATTCAAGATCCATCCTAAAAACCAACAGGAAAATGAGATGTTTTCTTCATAGAAAATATTCAGACTTCAGAAAAGTTACAAAACTGAAACAGACTCCAAAATATTTCTAAAATGCACCCACAGTGCCTCAGAGGAGTACTAAATGAGACAATTCATGATCCCATCCTCCTGTCTAGGCAAAGTTCCTTTCCTAAACTACGTCTCCCATCATTCATCATGATGTATATTAGTAAAACAATTCAGTCATATGGCAATGCTGTGTGACGGGTTATAAAGTTTGCAGGTTGAGTACTGGGCCTAGAAATGCAAAGAGGCTCCTAGGATAGCCAAAAACCAAGTCAGATGAAGCATCACAGTAGCACTTCAAGAGAATCGATATATTTCTTTACTTTTTTTCTTCCAGTCAAAATTTTTGAGGTTTGGAGTGGTTTGTGTGAAAATCAAAAACAATTCCAAAAAAACAGGAAATTTGATGAAGATTTTACTAAAATATTGACTTTCCAGTGAGAACATTTCCTAGCAGCTTTACACCTTATCCATTTCACAAACTAACTATTTAAAGCAGTATTAAATTAAGTTATCTCAAGGGTGGCAAGTAAGAAAATGAAGCTGTTTTGGATGAGGATACAGAACAAACCCATTTTCCTTTGCTTCTTGCAGAGGCATTGATGACTTAGACATTTTAAGATGTCACTGAAAAGACCTACAACAATACAGAGTTTGTCCGAAAAGGTCAAAAGGCTGAGTCAGGCATGACAGCATTTAAACATCTGTTTTCAAGGAGTACAGATAAATTCAAATGTTAACACTTGTTGACAAAAGCACTCCTTCAGTGAAACATATTGTAACTCACATATTTTCTCTGTGATTTTCACATGGCAGTAATTTGGTTGGGTTTCCTTTCCAAAGAAAAACAATTTGTCAAAACAGCCAAGTAATTCGTAAAGTAGAATAGTCATGCATCAGTACTAAAGAGAAATGATTTAGTATTTGAAAAAGATACTTAATTGCCCACTTTAAAAATTGACAACTGTAAAAATATTTTCAGCTGCTATTGCGTTGGTTTTTCTTGAATAGAAATGTTAAAAAGTCAGTTTCATTTATTACCTTTTGCCAAATCTAAAGGCTTGCAGCACTGTTGTGTAACTCTTTTTCTAAGCCTACAAATTCTAGTGGACTGCAGTTCTGACTTCAGATCTCACTTGTGCTACAGTCCAATAACATCTTTTTAGATATTATTCATTTCTCTTTATAAGTCTACATGGAATGGGCTTTTATTTGGCAACAACCATGCTGAATTTTGATGGGCTTTAAATGTCTGAAAGGAATGTTAATGTTAAACTCTTTGAAATACACGAAAAGAAATTCTAGCTAAAAACAACTAGATTGCTCTATTGCTCTACTACTTAAGTGACAGGTTTCAAAATGTAACTGCCAGAGAGTATTTGGGAAACACACATCACTGACATTTTTCAGGTGAGGTTCTGCAAGGATCAGTCTCCCTACGCTATGTGACTTTCCAACTGATGAAGAAAAGAATATGAACACTTACTGCTAAAGATTGCAAATGACACAAAGATTAGAGGTATATTCCATAATAATCAAGAATGATGTTGCACACTTCAAGTGAAAGAAAAAATACTGTGTTTTTCAAATATCACTAGATTTGAATACAATTCTTGCCTGCACAGCTGGCGTTGTACTGCTGGGTGCTTGGTTCAAGCAGAAGGTTGATCAGCTGGAGGAGGTTCAGATAAGAGCTCTGGGAATGATTACAGCACAGGGTCATGGTTTTGGGTTTTTTTTTTTTCTCCTGTGACCCTGTTCCCAGAACTGCAATCCCTCTTCCATTTCTACTTCTGAGTTTGCAATTCCAGTGGGAACAACAAACCCTCATTCAGAAACCACTGCATTACAGGGCTGAAAAACATGTTTGAGACTGAAACACACAATAAATTACATCTAGCTAGCTAATTAAAGGGCAAGTTGTGGTTTTGCTTTTTCAAAGGCTATAATTATTTACACAAGGAATAGAAGCTTGATAATAGAGGATTTTGCAGAGATATAACAAAATCAATCTGCTAAGCAGAATTAGGCAGCCTGTTTTTTTTTTATTTGCAGTTTACTGCAATGATTTACCAATAACTACAGTATATCCTATCTCACTGACTCTCAGTTGCAATAATATGGGACTGTGCGTACCAAGCATGTGCTTCATCTTACCCATCTTTAGACAGTTGCAGTGTAAGCATTTATATCTGAGCCCCATCACTCTCAGTTTCCTTTGTAGTCAGTGGAGAGAAATAGGGACTTTAAGAGTATAACTTCTCTGATTATATGTAGATTTCTACTTTAGGATGAGATGATTCACACTCTAAAGTTGCCTGTTTTTTCTAATGACTATAAAACAACCATCTTAGATGAAAATACCTACACTGTAGATGTCTGTATTTGGTGTGATGAATGCCACCCTGGCAGTCCTTCCATAAGGAGTAAGGATCTGATACAAACTGTTTAGCTGCAGATGCTGAGCAAAGCAGTCACTGTTTTCTCCCACAGCTGAACTAAGTTCTGTCAGAATTTTAAGATCTGCACTGCCACAAATTTTTGCCAGTGTGGATCATTTAAATACTTGGAGGTTGAAGTATTCATCTAAAAGTAATGGGCTAGCGAAACTGATCTTGTGGTGAAAGGTTTTAAATAGACTCCACTCACTTCCTGAGGCGAGTGATTTGTTATCTATCTGGATCTGAATAAAAGATGTGTTATAAAGGATCTGAAGGCTTTATAAGGTGAAACAACTGAGCTTCTTTGAAGTAGAGTCACTGTTGCATCTATTCTGGGGAAGGTTGCAATTCATAATCATTCCTATTCATTTGTTTATGCTGTAATAAAATTAAACTTCAGGAAGAAAACAGAGTATGTCTGAAAGTAGAAACCTTCTCTAAGAACAGTTTTTTCAGTGTTTCCTTGTGCATTGACTAATCTGCAGCAATGCTTAGACATAACTATCAAAAAACAAGAAGGATAGAAAATTTTTCTTCAGAAAGTCTTGCTTTAGTCTGAACACCTTAAGATGTACAAAAATGTTTGTACTTTTTTAACCAATCTATCCATTGCCTTTCATAATTATTGCCAGCTCTATCTTTTACTCATTGGATTATTAAATCTCAAAGTCTGGTTCTCTTTAAGAGCAGCAGCTTGACGTTATATCTTTTTTGATTATTTCCTCATAAATGCTCTTTTGAACAGGGACAAATTCAGGCATCATCTGAATTTGGGCCCAAGAGGCAAAATTCTTTATTAAGTTACAACTCTAGGAAGAAAGTGGATAGGCACATGATGTCTTATGTGGACAGTTTGGGAAGTGTATTTGGAAAAGGTATCAGTTCACACCAATGCTCATATACTACCATGAGCCCATGGGGCAGATCAGCTGTTTGCTGATAGCTGCCTGCTGGCACTGGGGTTGCATCCTGTGAGGAGACACATCTGCAGCCACAGGGCTTCTGACAATACTTGGCACTGGCGAGGCGCTTGGGAAGTGAGAGCAGAGAGCAGCTCCCAGTCCTGTGGGGCCAGCAGACACAGTACTCGTGCTGTCTGCATGGGAAGTGCAGAGCACGCTTTTGTCAGATCCGGAGATAGTATATTCTTAGCCCCAGCCCACTCCGTTTATCCATGCATCTGTTCCCTGGAAAATACGTTGGTCTACAGAAAGAGATCTGATGTTTTAACTCCTTGACAAAGTTTCCAGCATCAGTAAAATAGGAATAGTGTTCCCACTGCCCACACCAGAACGAAAGCTGCTGAACCCTGCTCCAGAAACTCATGACTATTCTCCTCACAGACCTTTTGTCTTCCCAGCAGCCTGTAACTTCTCTCTCCCAATTGCCTCTAAGGCCCTCACAGTAAGTCCTATATGCTGGTGGGACTTTATGTATCACTTCATCAGCATTAACCTTTTTGATCTTCTCTCTGCTTGACAGTCACCTACCCTGTGTAGTTGATTCCTTCAGGTGAAAGTTGATGATGCCATGGAGGAAGCCCTGCTGGTTTCCATCCCCTCTGTAAGATCCATGATGGACAGTTTCCAGGTAATCAGACTGATAATCAGTGTGATATGTGCCCTGCCAGATGGATTTGAGAGAGGATTTTAATGAGTTTCTGTCTAATGAAATGAATTGGTCCATCCTTTGGCTTTCTGTGCAGTCTCTGAAAGAGCCTGATCGTTGTATTTATTGTGATCATTATCTGGCTTTTCTCAGCACATACTATCCTGTATTGTTCTGAGAGGTTTTTCTGGCATCGTGAGGCCTCCCAGCCTCACTTCTTTCATGCAGTATAGTTCTGCCTTACAATATGTCCTCAAAGTGGTGAAAAAACTCAAGTCATGAGCAGAGAATTTTTCACAAAATATTTATCAATCTGGGCAGAACATCAGAAGGAGCTTCACAGGTGAATGGTTTCCTACAGTCTGTCCTTCCTCTACAGGCACAAAGGCGTTTTGTCTAGAGAATGAGCTGTGGTCAAAAGGGGCTGCTACCCATCCTGTAGACTGGATGAAATTAACCCAAATTAAGCAAAGTTTGACCTATCTACTATGACATTTTTTAAAATGTGCAAATGAAAAATTAAATAATATTTCTCACATACTTTTTACTACCTTTTCCCCTTTCTTTTCTTAACTGAGGGTTCCTGTAAGTGATGCCTGTGCTTGTCCAAAGCAATAACTGCTTCCCCTGTGCTCTATCTGTTTATCTGACTATCTTCCTAGATATGCCCCAAAACCTCACTTCAATTGCAAATAACTGGAATTTCAAATAATTGAAATACCTCACTTCAATTTGAAATAATTGAAAACTATCACCCAAAAGACTCATCCATGGCTGGTGTCCAAATCCATCATTTGCAGCAATGAAGATCACAGAGACTAGGAGCTGGTAAGAGTAATTTTATATAACATATATAAACATACTTATCAGGCTAAGCTAAGACTTAACAATTCAAAATATCCTCATTCCCAGGATGGCAAAATTTTGAATGTTTTCTTGTTTCTACTGTAAGATTTCTCAAAGCATGTTTTTCTGTACTTTTTTCTTAAAAGCAAAACTGAAATGGGCTCCACCTCTTGCTGTTCCACTCCTGAAGTTCATCACTGACCTCCATTGTCCCAGGATGAATATTTATGATGTTCTCTAATGCTTTTGAATGTTTGAGTAGTTGTTGGGGTTTTTTAACCTGGATTGCTTCCCTGACCCAGTTTGTAGTGTGAAGTTCCTCGCCTGCAGTGGTGACAACTCCATTGAGCTGGGTTTCCCATTACGGTCAATGGAGGAAAATGTGCATGGCTTATGCCTAGCTTGTCGTATTCTAAACTACAAGCAATAAGCTGAGCCCCAGAGATGCCATCTCTCTCCATTGACTCTAAACAGAGTTAGGGGAAACTAGCTCAGCTGTGGCTGTCAGAAGCTGTGACATGACTTGCACTCCGTTGTCTAACACGATCACATTCTGTGCAAATATCTGTTACTTGCCTAGGCTGAATGCAGAAGACCCAGGCTTGCAATTTTGTTTTGTAAAATACGTGCAGACTGGCATTAAAGGTTGCCATTCCATAGGAGCCTGAACTGATCTAACTGCTGGTGGCAGTGCTTCCTTCTGACTCCAGTCATGCAGTCCTGGTCTCTCCCTTGCACCATCTCTGGGAGTCATCTGATACTGCACTGACAGTTTCAGCACAGTAAGGAAGAGGAGAAAAATAATAGGGTTTTTTTTAAGATGTGTGCAGGGTTATCATTCACCAAATCCCACATTTCTATTACTGTTGTACACTCATTGAAACTGGTAGGAGATTAACTTAAAATGGATATTATGAAGTATTTTTCTACCCAGAAAGCAGTGATCTTCTGAAATCTGTTGGTGCAGGAGGCTGAGTAGACAAGAGACCTTCAGCAGATTCAAAACAGGATCAAACTAACGGACAAGTCCAAAAAGAGAATAGGGGTAGATGTATCCTCTTCCACCGCTCATCCACTGACATAGAGTGCATTTATAATGGTTTTAGCAATTCATTGCAGGCTTGTAGGAGTGCTGGAACTGGTGCAAGAGGGGGAGAAGGACTGCAAAGTGGACACCCAGCAATGTAAGTGACCTCAGTGTTAACCTTAAATGGAAACAGCCCTATTATCTTGAATTGTAGACTTTGGAGAATCTCTTCTTATAACTCCTTTTTACCTTTTTGCAGAATTCTATCACTCTTAGTCTCTGCTGAGTAAGTTTCTCTTTCGCCTCATGTTTGTCAGGCCCCATCAAGCGATGATCATCCTAAATATCAATTTCCTAGTACACTTGTCTTGAAAGAAAATTTGTTTATCTTAGAATCAGCAGTTACTGTTTTTTTCTTTTTATGAGAAAATTGACTTATTAGTGAGGCATAAAACATCCCCTGATCTACCTCCTAGAAGTAGTCTCTTTTTTTCAGAGACAGAAATTGCCTGTCCAAATTTTTCTTAGATAAACCAAATCAAGCAGCAACCACTTCCATACTGTCCTATAGTCCCTCATTAAGGATTTCTTCTTTCATTTACTCCGATAGGTTTTTCACTAGCTCATAAAAACAACCTATTCAACAGATGTTCAGAAAGTCATGTTTAATTGAAACAGGACTTTGCAAATAATAATTCCATATATTTCCTACATTTTCTTGATGAAATGCATATAGCAAATTGTGACTTTCTCCTTGAAATGTTTATACTTCCTCCAGAATAGTCTCCCTCTAACATTTAATCTGCATGAACTGGATACAAATATGTTGTCTATACTTTCATTATTACTACTCGATACTATTTAAATAATGTCCATAGTTAACCAAAGAAGAGTTTTGAAGAGCTAAAACCAATATATTAACAAAACAACTAGGTTCAAAACCTATCAGATTTAAAGATGAACCTTGATATACCTACAAATGAGATTATATAGTGGTCTGTGATAGCCAAGCATGTTGACTAATGAACCAGGTGATCCCTTGCAATCATTATGCCCTACGTTTTTCCCTGATGCTTTGTTTTCTGACTGTGATGATTACTGAGCATTTACTGGCAGCTGTGCAGGGCAGTAGAGATTTTTGCTATGTAGGCCCAGTTTGTCCAGTAGATTATATGGAGTTTTATGTCAGCTATTAAAAATTGAAAGACGCTACAAATCACAGCTTTATGATACCTTATTAAACTGTATTGGACTGAATGCTAAAATGCTACAGTACTTTTGTTCTGCTAAAAGGGAAAAAGCAAGAGCATTTGGTACTGTTGCTTTAGAAATTTATCAACTGAGGTTTTAGAAATAAGGGTAAGGAAATTTTTCATACAAATTTTTCAGAAAAAAAGTCTGGAATCAGCAATTTCAAAGCATTTACTGCATTTGTTTTGACAGATTTTCAGAAATAAAGCTGCTATGCACCCTTCTGTTTACAAGACTGTCAGGTGCTTTTGGATACTGGGTTCAGATTTGGAAGATAAACTTTATACAGCTAGCCCAGAGCTTACTTTGAGTTCAAGTTTAACTCTATAAATTAATAATCATAATTATTCATTTTTCAACATCCTTCTGTCTCTCTGAGGAAGCACAATGGGGCTTAGTTTAAGTACTTACGTTTTTAGCTAACTTTCCACTGAAATCTGTAACAAAGCAGAATGACCTTCCAACTCACTATAATGTTGATTTGAGTAACAGAAAATATTACATGTCCTGTGTTTTCTTACATGGAAAGAGGCAAAATAATGTTTAAATCCATTTGCCAAGTAAATTTAGGACTAGCTGCACAAGAGTCATGGTGAAAAACAGAAAAGAAAAGAAATATCCCCTTCCCAAATGTTTAAAACCTTTGCAGCCAAGATGTGTGACACACAACTTACATTTCATCTTTTGTGTTCTCCTGCCATGACTCCAAGTCAACACAATAGCATCTTGTTCCTGGCAAAAGAGAGCCATAGAAGACTCTCCAGCAGTTAAATCAGCGTACTTGGAAGTGTCTTTTTTTTCAAATCTCTTGGTAATTTCAGAAAAGCCATTTCAATTAAAAAGATTTATTAGCTGCCAAATGCTAGATGAAATAATACCTGAAGAATGTTATAAGCTATACTTTAAGTTTCAGAGCCAAATTCTGTTTGTATGTCTTTTGAAACATCACTTTTTAGCCACAGTGAATAAGAGTGATGAAAACTTCAAATTACTTTAGCTTCCATAATAATTTCATAAAAATAGCAGTATATTTAACCTGAGGTGAGAAATAAATTACTTCCAAGAACTGCGTAATTCCTAAGAAGCTAAAAGAGAACCAGAATACCAAAACCTGCTTGCCCTCTTGATGCAGTACCTCTTAAGTGAAATAAACAATCAAACAAGATTTCTTCACTTTGACTGTATAATTACTGATAATAATGACTTTGCTTTTATAATAATAACTTCACTTTGACATGTATAATTAAGACGTGATGTTTAAAGAACTTTTTATCTCAGTCTGGAGGCAGTTTTACTTCATTGGGAACAGTTGATGGAAAGACTCCTAACTTCAGTGGCAATGTGATCAAAACCTTTCTGATTAAGTCCCCTTCATCTTTTGGGCCTCCCAAAAGCCCCTGTTCAAGCTCATACTCTTACTGAAGAATGAATCTAGAAAATATGCAGAAGATGATAGGCAATACAAGGGGAAAATAGCAAGGAATATTTAATAATGTGTTTTTGCGCAGACTTTATTCATGCTGAGCTTGAATGATATTTTAATTTTTAAAGAGAAATCCTGTCCTCATAGTAATCAATAGGGTTTTTCCACTGGCTTCGAGAGGGCAAGGATTTAATTTGCCTTTTAGCCTAGCAGCTTTTCCTAATGTTTCTTCTGTGGATCTCTTAAGCACTTTCCTGATGGTGTGGTATATCTTGGGATAAATCATCAGACATCTTTTACTTGAATAAAGAACCTTTTGTACAAGAAAGAAAACCCACAATGAAATTATAGTGACTGGCTCATGGGAAGTATCTAGGCACGTTGAACAGAAATGACCCAAACTGCCAAAGCCCAGCATTTACATTTCACCATCACAAAGCTAGCATTCATCTTAAAATAATGACACTATTCTGACCTCAAAATATTGCCTTCAGTATCGTCTCATCTAATTCATTGTGTGTCAGCTATTCTTTGATTTTTTTTTCCTTTTGCAAAGATAAGTTTGACAGCAGATTCCATTTCTCCCTGTTTTCCTTTCAATCTCACTCTATTTGTAAGTACAGTTTACTATTAAGTTCCATTTTCTGGATTTCAAATGAGTATTTGAGGAGAATAATTTTAGGGCAATCAGTGCAACAGAGAGTCATAGAGAATTGCGTCTGCAATGGTTATAGTATATCTAACAGTAAGACACACAAATACTTGGAGAAAAAAGAATACAGCACTGTGTCATCTGCTTTCCAGGGCCAAATTCCCTACTGCGCTCCATGTCCTTGGTACCATTCTGGCAATAGAAAGCAGCAGTGCCAGGGGTAGGCACAAATAAACTAATACTGCTTTCCCTAGTTTGGGCAACAGAAAGGGTACTCAATTCTTATTGCCCGGCTGGGAGAGTGTACCCATTCTTGTATTTAACTGCATTAAAGGTTTGACTTCAATGTCGAATTCATAATGCCACTGCCAGCCCCGACTGTGACTCACTGACTGTAATGCTGTCTGTTCCCATACCATCTCCTTCAGAGGCAGCCTGGCTATCCTTGCAGCACTGAACTGTATAATGTAAAGAACTGTATGTAATGTAAAGAGCTGTAAAGAACTCAGGTGAATCCAGCTCCCAACATTTTTCATTTTTGAATTTCTTCCATATGCCTTCAGTTGTCGCCTCTTCTAGAAACAGTAGGCAGTCTTAGAAGTTGTTTAAACACACACCAAAATTATGTTACGTCTTCAAGTGGTTAGCCAAAGTTCAAAGTCTCCCGGGTTCTTTCCATTCAGAAAAACTGATTAGTATCTTTGTTACAGAAATATTTATTTACAAAGAATTAAAGCAAAGCCCCTCTGAGCACCACAGGGATCAAAAACAGGTATTTGCTCACAGCTCCAAACATCTTTCATCTGACATGTGGACCCAAAAATTCCCACACTAAGCTTATCTCAGTGTTTCTGCACCTGCATTTGGTGATTCTTTACTACTCTATTTCTCATTTTCTTTGTCCCTTAGCCTCTGCCTCACGGACAGGTGAACCTTCACAAACAAAGTCAGGAAACCCCCATCCATTCGTAAGTGCACTGCACCTGTACTGTTTTCATAAATCAGGTTCACAGTTTTTTTACAGCTCACTAAAAGAATGGCCAACTCATAGTAACAACTCATCCTGATGCCTATTTACCATCTCTGTGTAACCTATAGCTCTGACCCTGTTAAAGTAAAAAGCACTACCCCAACAGAGAGAAAATGAAATAAAATGTAATGGAAAGGGATGAAATGAGATAAAATAATAAAATGTATGAGGGCATGGCTTTAGAAAGATCTTGTATGATTATTAGCCACTGAGGTCATGTAGCAGTTAATTTCATGCAATAACTCAGAGAAAGAAAGGCTATTGGGATGATGAGGGAATTGAGAGACAAGAAATGCAAAGGGTGGCTTTTTTAGCCTAGCAGAAGAAAGGCAGGAAGAATTATCTGTTATTATCTGTAAAGTTATATATCAGCAAGACAAAGGGACATATTTAAGCTAGACCCAGAAATAAATGGATATGAAAAGGCCATTGATAAATTCAGCTTGCAAACTGGAAGGCTTCTACTCATAACAGCAGTGAGGTTTTGAAACAGCCTTTCATAATGAGTAGCTAGGAAAAAAAATCATTGGTTTTAATCTGGAGCTCGATAATGTAATGAAAGGTGTTATATGATGTGGTAGAGTATTGCAGTCACTGGATCATGGACTTCATGACTCAGGAGGTCTCTCCCAGCACTGTAGTCTGATGTAAATCTCATATGATGCATTCTTAGCTATACTCATGATGTTTTTCCGTTTCCCAGGATATCTTTCTGTCACCCATCCGAAACCACTGTAGTGCCATTTAAACAACCTCAGAGTTTTCATTTCCATGCCAAGTTCACATTCATTCTTGACCTGAGTAATACCTAGTGCTCCGCAGCAAATCCACTCACTGGGACAGATTCTGCCCTTTTTGTTCCGCTGGAAAACTTTTCACTCTTCCAGCATCAGTTTCCAGTTAGAGTCTCAGTTGCGGGGGGGGGGGAGGACAGGGGAGGGACACCAAGACCTTGGCCTCCAGTTCTTCTCTTCTTTAGGTCACCTCAGAATAAGATATATCTCAGAGTTAATCCTCAGCATAGCTTTTTCTTGCTCCTAAACTGTGAAATCAGATGAAATGTTCTCCTTTAAAAATGTTCCTTTATGATCATATATCACAAATCACATGAGTTCGAAGTCTAGGACTCTGAGAGAGTCCAAGTATTCCAGATGTGTAAATCTATACAAGAAACATTTATGGATTCCTGCCTCAGACTCAACGATGAGAATTCCCAAGGTGAATTTTGCATTGTCCCTGCCTGCTCTGACCATTTTTGATGACAAAGACTTTGCAAGAGATTGGCCTCTGATGCTTAGTTGGTATTCTACAAATCAGCCAGCTCAAGCCCTAGAGAGGATCGAACTAAAGGTTTTACAAGATTGTGGGGACACAGAGATCAGTCAAACGTCAGGATCCCTAAAATCTCACAAGCCGTCTTCCATTCTCAGTATTCAAAATTTCATCCCAAACCTTTGGATAACCCATTTAGACCAAATATGGTGCAGAATTCATTCATCAGAACATCTGCCCAACCACTTGATTTCTCATGAGGCAAAACCCGGTGCATTTTGTGAAGCAATCCATAAACTATCAGCAGATTATCTGTAAGCCTTCTCTGAAAAAGATGCACAGGCACATCCTTGACAAATTATTGTGCTGATATCCTGCAAGAACTTTCCCCCAGAAATAGTGAATAGACTTTTTCTCCATTTGAACTGAAACAGGGAGACTTGTAGGTTACAAATAAGCTAGAAAACTGTGATTAATATCCCCTCTTTCCCAAATTTCCTATCTGGTCCAGTTTCTTTCTGAATTTAAATGTAAATTATGACCCTTTGCTTTCCTCACAAATAGATTTCTTGTTATCCAATCTTTATGATAGTTCGTGTCTAAGATATAAACAAGATCTCAACTGACCAAAACCTCCTTGGCCTTTTTCATTTCATGAGAAGCCTTCCGGTCTATGTCAGTCCGGTTGCTGATCCCTCCATCAGTTTGTTTTTCATGTCAGTGAGATATTGCTACAGCTGGGCTTCCCAACCTGCCCATGCCTTTGATGGATGCCATCACAAGAAAAGCTTCACAAGTATTTTCCACCCAATACAGATCTTTGTGCTCATGTATCTAGATACAAGAAAAATTCCACATCTTATTTCATGTAAATAATTCAGATGTACCTGTTTATCTATATTTTTCTGATTATACAGTTAAGCTGATTTCATTGTCTCTCCTTTCCTTTCCTTCTGTTTTCCTTTTCTTTCCCCCAGTCTGGATATGACATAGCCAGATACTAGAAGGGAGCGGATTTTCACACCTAGGATATTGATGACTGTTTGACTGGAAAAAGAGTGAAAGCAGAGAGAGAACCCTCTCATCACCTAAAAAAAAGTGAAACTCGCCATTAACAGTAATAGTATATTTAAGACAATTTAGTTTCCATGTGAAACTGCTATGAAAGTGCAAGAAATATTATTTGTCATCCAGCAAATTAAAGCCAGGCACTTCAAAGTTGTTTTGATGGCTTGATGAATAACTTTTCTCCTAGACATATAAATCTTAAAGAAATTATGCATACATCTCTAGGCTGAGTCTCTAGAATTTTTCATTTGTAAGGCTGAATAAGACTGTGCTTTCATAACACCCCTTGAGCTTTAAGTCTTTTTTATTTGATTATATTATATATAAAATCCAGCTGGATTTAAGCAGTAGAATTTTATGCATTATTAGGGACACACAACAAGGAAGTTTTTATGTGTTCTAAACAGACTTGAAATGCCCATTGATAGGAGTCAGTCAACTGTAAATAATAAGTTAAAACATGTTAAGCCCAGCAGGTACTTAAAAATTGATTTTACCTTATCTTGGATTACGTCGATTCTATAGAAAATGCAAATCAAGTTGACATTTCCTGATCTGAATTACAAGCTTTCAGTATTGCCTTGGTTACTAGAACCCATGACCTAGCTATACAGTACATAAATATTGCTTTATGAACATACAGCTGTTCTAACTGTGAGACTCTAAGCTGAGATCTGGGTAGGGTGAAGGATATGACTGGAATAAAGTTAATAGCTGGAAGAATTCAGTGCTAGCCAAAGGGGCTAACCTGAATAAAGAGGGCATTTATTGATATATTAGCAAGCAGGAAAATAAACTTAGTGGGCACACAAGACAGAAGAGATGAAGTCTCCCATAATTTAGGATTGTTGAGCAGAAGCTGCTTATAAACTGGGGACTTTTACCCTACATGGAGAGTCCTTCAGAGTGTGATTGTACCCAACCCTGTATGAAATAAATTTGAAAACATAGCTCAGATCCATTCTGTCTGACGTATGTACCTGGCTTACAAATCTAATTGTAAGGGCCTGATGAAGCAATCCTCCAAGTATGTGCCTAAATGCTCTAATCAGTGGAGAGGCAGGCACTTTTGAAGGGTTCCAGAGAAATCTCTTGTCTGCTTGAACGTGGCTATTGAAGGCAGGCAGATTCTGTCTCCAGCAGTTTCAAAGATGTTTGCTCCATTGACAATATAAGATCAAAAGCGTTTGCTTTAAGAGCACTGTGTCAGATATTTGCAAGCTAGGACTGGATCCTGTGCTATTATTTTCTGAGCTACTGTCTCATATCTTTTCCTAAAACCCTAATCAATCTAAGGCATTCAAAATAATAACATATGCATACTGTTGTGGTAGCTAAGGTGCTGCAGTCATAGGCCAGGACCACTCTGTGCAAACAAAATACAAAAACGTCTGAGTCTGTACAGCAATAAACTTTTCATCCCCTTGTCATGCAGTTCCATGAAGAAAAATAAACCCTCTGGCAGCATTTCCAGACTCATGATTTCTGGGTGTTTTTTTCTTTTTTCCTTATGAGGAGACCTGTGACCTTCCAAAAAAAAAAAAATGGTTCTAGTTAGGGGTTGCTGCTTAGAGAATGAAAATAGAAAACAAGAGCCACCAGTGTTAAAGGATTGCTCAGAAGTAAAGACACAAGTGTCTGGAAAGCATGGGAGAGAGGGGAATCACAACACAGAGAAGTACATGACAGTATGAGGAAACCTAAGAAAAAAGAGATATGGTCAAGGGAAGCTGGACATAAGGAGAATCCATTAATGCAGAAGTATGTGTCAGGAGGCAAAAGGGCAGAAAAAAATGGGTGAAGGAAAGAAAATAAAATTAACAGCTTTTTTATATTATAATGAAACAATAGGCAATATAATGTTGATATATAACTGTACATAAAAAATGTAGCAGTACCTGTCATCAGAGGCACAAGATTAGGAAAGGAAATGGAGTTTCTCCAAGAGACAATGCTCCTGTCAAAATGCAGTGTACATAATGAAAATGTATGAAATCCCCCAGCCTAGAGATGAGACTATCTCATAAATTCTTTCTGTAAATTCAATGCAAGTTGGCATGGGAAGCACCATAATCTGAAGAGCTGTCAATGCAAGGTGATCAAAAGCATGTAGCAAGTTTCCATTTAACAGTCTTATTTTTCATTTTCTTTTCTAGATTGTGTAATTTCAGAGACAAAATAATTTCGTGTTTTATTTATTTTTTAATAAATCCTCTTTCTTGCTATAGCTGACCATTGATTTTGTGCCACTCATGTGAGAAGGTACCTAAACAAACTGGCTGGACAAATATAGCTAAGAAACCATCAGTCTGTGTTCTCTACTGTCAGAAACAAATAGGTTCTCTCTCTCTCCCTCACTTTCTTTTCATCTGTCGTCCTAAGTTTTAAAAGAAGATTTATGTCATTTTTTAAAATCTGTGAGATGAGCCATCTGACATGTTTTCCATTTTCTCTGCTTAGAGATAAGAGCCAGTTTGAGCAGACTGGTGCTGTGCAGCTCAAGCCCACATGTAAATAGTAGAAGAGGCCATTTAATCTGACAGGTATTTCATCTGGGCCAGCAGTGTGCTCACACCCTTATGTGGACTCCCACCAGATAAGCATTGCTCATTTTCTGCAAACAACACTTCTGAAAAGCTTGTGGAATGGGATGATTAATTACTAGATGGCGTGTATCATAAACATTTCCAAAAACAAACTGAAGTTTCATAAATTAATGAAAAAAATGAATGTTAAAATTGCAAATGTTCATTGCCAGAGGAAAAACAAAAAAACTAATTTCTGTAAATACTGAGTATCAGAATAAGCAAAAAAAAAAAAAGTATAGCTATAGGGGACTACGTAAAGCAATAGAGGATGGTGCTTTTAAATAATGTAGTAATAAGGGCAGGCTGCTTGCATTCTTGGTCTCTAAATGCAATATGCCAAAAGGAGAGCATGTGAAAAAAATTATGTCAAGTTTTTTTAAAGACACTAATGATTTTGACTCTTATGTTTTGATATGCCCTGTGACATCTGGACTTGCAGGTAATGGGGTGTGAATTTTGAAGGTATTTAATGATTTACAGAGACAGGACTGAAAAATTCTTTTCTGAAAAAGCAGAAGCTGGACATGGCCTGCAATATCCATGGAAGTCTATGAAGAGAAAAACTAGCTTTGTGGAAGACAATGAGAGTTTTGTTTTCAGCTATGGTGGGACCAAGAGTCCCACCACTTGAGATGACCTTCTTATTAAACCTGCTCCCAAAAAATGGTGACTAGAATTATCAGGTACCAAGAACATGCAAGTTTTCATTTATTCTGCAGCAGTACGTTGCATTCTATATGAAAACTCCTGATCATATAAAGCACATTATCCTCTCCAATTCATACAGTCCTACTCTTCCTACCAAAATTCCCTCTTTGATGTGAAGGGCCATTTCACTTTCTGCTGCAACTTAGCACAAATGTATTGCGTGACAGTAGGAATAACTGTTCCCCAATCCTTTGGTCATATGAAGATGTACTAAAGTTAATGTGGGTCCACAGACTTCTTCTGTTAATCTGTTTGCATGCATCTCTTGTGATGCTTCTTTTAGTAGTGCTACGCTTTAAGAACAATGTATGTATTCTACAGGCAACCTTCCAGGACTTCCTCAATAACTGCATGAAATGATTCATCTGATATATGCTAATGAATCATAATCTCGGTAACAACACTTCAATCTTACTGTTCTGTAGACATTTTAGACTGGTCCTACCATGTAATAAGGCCTCTAACATGCCATCAGGAGACAGTAGAAGACAACCTAGAAGCCATGCACTGCACAGACCTAATTAATCTTCCAGTGTTATATGCTGCAGCCAAGCTGAGGAAGGGGAAGAGTGATACTGAAAGCAAAGCAAGACACAATAACACAGTGCACAACAGCACACCTCTGTTTTCTTAGCATGACAGCAGAAAGGAAGGATTTCTAGGATGTGAAGCTCTGGTAGACTAGTTTGACTTGAGGGCAGAAAGGTCTTCTGAATACCAAAGGAGAAGGAGGATCAGGAATTAACTCCTCTTGTTGACAGGACTAAATTCTGTATTTTGCAAGGAAAAGAACTGCACTGAGCCTGATAGGATGTTGGAAAGGAAGTGAGCCACAAAACAGGCTCCTAGCTATGAGAACATGTCATTCTCAGGAGATCTCTACCCAGCAGACAATGGCATTTATTTTGACTGAACAATTCGTGTGCTAAAGATATTGGCTGAAAATGGCTGCTGAAAGGTTTTATAAAGCAAAAACTGCCCTAGACAGTATAAAAGAATGGACAAAATAAAGGATGATAGGCCTGGAAAGGTCCTTTGAGGCCCCTGCAACAGCAGGGCATGTGGTTAAGGAGGTCCACAATACATCTACTCCATGCACCATTTAAGACCCCAAAATGATCCCCAACATCATGTAATGAGCTTAATTTTAAAGTCAAAAATGAAAATTCAAGTGTATCACAAGAAGAAAGGAGCACAGACAAACATAATGCTGAAGATTTAAAAAGTACTCACAGAAGAAACTTCGTGAAGGAGAAAAGAAAAGATGGACAGACTTCTGTATGGTACCTAGTGTAACCATGCAACTAAGCAAGGCCAGAAAAGGCAAGCTGAAAACCAAGGAATGGAATGCAAATGTATTTAATGTTTTATTTTAATGTCTTTATTTCTTTATTAGTGGTGACTTTTCATAACACATTTTAGGGTATTTTAAACTTTTTTGCACAGCTTGTTTATGGTCTAAACTTATCACATGCCTTGAAAAGTTAAACCTGAATCCCAGAGGACCCTCATAAAGAAATGGGAGCAAATGGGCCAGTGAGATTTCAGTGCTGGTCCAGGGAGCTGTGGACACTCACAGGAGGCAAAAAACACAGAACCTGTATCCAGGAAATGTATCAGGGAAAGCATGGAAGAAAACAGCCTGCTGATCCAGAGAAGTTTAGAGCACATAGACCCAGAGGACTGTGAACAAAAAAGGAAAGCCTAACTGAATTTGGAATATGTACTTAATCCCACATTTTTATTCCCAAAGAAAAATTATGAATTTGACTGACCATTTACAATTTTCACTGCAATAAAAAAGAATAGTTGTTGTTTTTGTGGAGATAATTTGTCATTAATTGCTTTAAAATAGCATGTGGACTACCTCTAATTCACTGCACTCCATACTGCCTCAGTAAACCCATGATAGGATTTAATCAGCATAGAAAGGCCTGTTAATACCCGATGGGGTTGGAAAACAAACTAGACAGAGAGCTAAGTAATTGTAATACTCTTCCCTTCTGAGGTAGGACAGCTGCCTCTCCCCAGAGCCCTCCATCACATCTGGGCCTTTCACTCAATGGACAAAAATATAGGAATTATGGCTTTTTGTCATAGAACACAGAAAAAGAAACACATCAACTAAGCCTAGCGGTTTGTTAGTGAACTGTTTCCTTTATCTACGATGGCAAAGCAACACAGAAAACAACATGGCTGTAACATGTTGTAATAAAAAGGAACCTAGCTTAATCTTTACATCATAATAGTATCTAAAATGTCCTTGATGTTGCTGAGACAAAGAGAAAAACACTTATGTGATGTCAGCAGACAGATTATCTGGTTTGCAGCCAGGACATGCCACAGAGGCAGAGACATCCAAGATGTCTTAGCACAAACCAGTTTGGGATGGCAGGACTTTTTAGGTCCTGCCTTATTAGACTCCATGCTGTGCAAATAGCTATAATCCTTCCAAGGTCACCACATCCCTGCTTTTTGCCATTGCTTGTTGCTTACAAAGTGCCCAGTGACTACATTTGCTCCTCAGTGGGAGCCTGCTGGCTTTAACAGTCAACTGCCATGAACTAGTCAAAAAGCAGAGAACTCAGGAGTAGAGCACAGGAAGACAAAGGTTACATGGGAAAGAATTAAATTGCTTCAGCTGGTCAGGGGTGTATCTTGATGTCTGAACTCCTGGTTAGATTTTAGGAATAAATGTTTTGTTCTTCCATGAATGAGAGCAGAAGACAGAGCAAAAGAGAAGAATCTGGAGAGCCAAGACTGAGAGGCAGACAGTGAGGGTGAAGCTGGGCCAACAAGGAGACTGAAGACTAAGGAAATATTAGGGCAACTCCTGGACCAAGCAGTGCCTTGGAAGTAGTCACTGAACAACCTAAACGGCCACACTACGAAGATGAGTGGGAAGGTGAATACTGGCAGTAGCTGGGTTGGAGGCCTTGTGCCACACACAGCCTTTGCTGGCTATGTTATGCCCCTAAGATGAAAAGATGACAGCGCCTTCATGGGCCCAGGGCACTTTTCCAAGATGCTGAATGAAATTTTTTCCCCAGGTTGCTGTTGGTAGGGGCGGCTGCAGCTCTGTGAGGGATGTACCCTGAGGGAGACCCTTTCCTCTCCCATCCACGTTCCAGAGCAGTCTGGGAAAGTCTCACTCCCCTAACATCCTCCTGGGGAAGGGAGGTTTGGGAGTGATGCTTATGAACAGCTCTCCTAGCAGGAGATGCTCGGAGAAGCTGCAGTGCTCTGCTCTGTCCCTGACTTCTAGTGAGCCTGAAAGCTCTTGCCAGCATGTCTGTTTGTGAGTAATATACAAAAGGAAACACATTAAATGGTTTCCACCAGCACAACATTTCAATAGTGATGCAGAAATGCCCTTTCTGCAATATGAACAAGTCTTTACAGCATGTGGGGTGGGATGAGACCCAGATCCAGAAAGGACACAACAAGGAAGGACCAGCAGGGCTCTATGCACAAACCACCCCCCAGCTGCATCTGTCCCCTGTGTCTTTTCTGTGTGCTTTCCTGTATACTGTTTTCTTATGTCTTGTACTTAGATCATGAGCTCTTCAGGGAAGAAATTACACCTTCATCTGCTGTGTATCTCTTGCAGGTTTATCCACTGATGGCCTGCAATGCACCCTGTCCATGCCAGGACCTGCACTGGGCTGCTGGTTTATCCTCTACACTGCCCTGCGTTCAGCCCCCTGCTCCATGCTAAATCCCTGAATTTAGGGATCTCCCACTGTGCCACAGAGAGAAAGGCAGTCAACAACTTTGCTCTGGTCTTTCCATCTACAGTGTTCACTCTGAGCCAGGACAGCCCAGGTCCCTCATGGTTGCAACATGGTTTCTTTATTCCAAGAAGGAATAAAGATAGGAGATGCCTGCGACACATTCTGTCTGGTGAGTCCTTTTTTTTCCTTGCTAGTCAGAGCCCAGCTGCTCAGTCAGGTGCCCAGTCCTAACTGGCTTCTTCTAAGAAGCAGCAAAGAATTGTGACCAAATCCAGGGATTTCTGGTCCATGACAGACAGTCACAGGAGTTACCGTACTAAATATATGATCCATACCTTTGGTCTGGAATCACTTCCATGGAGGTGCTTTGTAGCTGCACCATGTCCCCCTTGATCATGTCTAATGCACACAGACCGAGCTACTTAGCACTCAAACATTCATTTATAATGCATTCAAACAGGACCTGCAAAAGGAAGGAGACTACCAATTTGGGTCCAAATAATTAGTTTGTTGAAGGATGCCAATAACATTCTGATTATTGGAATAATGAAAATTCAGAATAAAAATAGTCAACTTGCATCACAACATATGTTTGCATGTCCTTCTGGTTTAGCTATTTGAGACATATGAAAAAACAGTAGATTTTCTGTGTCATTTCAGGTTCCTAAATTGCAAAATTCTCCTGGAGATGAAAGAGAGACAATGTAAAAACTTGGTTTTGTTGGCTCAAAGTTTAGAGCAATCCAGTTCTTAAATTTCATACTCCTACTACCAATTGCATATTCCTGTGGAGATTAATATGCAGGCATTGAAGGAAAAATAGAGCACAATTATTAAAAATAGGAGTGTGACTTTCTTCATCTCTCCAGCCTGGAGCAAAACCAATGCTTCCTCTGTTACCCAAGGCAGCAGATGTTCTTAAAGAATAAAGAGAGGTTATAAAATTGTTGACGATGGTGAATATGTCTAGTGTGCTGACCTGCAATCAAATACTAAGATTGTTCATGTGTTATGAAAGTAGACCTATAAAATGCACAAGAAGAAGTCAGAGAAAAAAATAGGATTAGATAAACGTTGGTTTTGTTTTTAAGGAAACAGTAAATGTAAGTCTCACGTTTCTTCCTTAAACAGACATTTGTAATTTTCTTTGGTTAAAAAAAAATCATCAAAGTTAGTAATAATTCTAAAACTGCAGAAACAGACAGTTGCTGTTTCCATGCCTTTTGAAGCTCAGCATGTGGACATACCTTATTTTGAACAGCTGATGCTGATCTGTCAGTCTCTGGCATGGAAGTGAACTGCTGTGTCTATATGGAACTCAGAGTCGGACAGGAAGGTATTGTTTGACCCAGCATATCTACAGCTGGGGGAATATTCCTGAGCTTAAATATGTTGCTACACTGAGACCTTTCATGCAACTCTCAGATATATCATCAGCAAAGCACAACATATAACAGATGATCAAGTCAGAATACCCATTTCTCTTTCATAACTTAGTACATGCTTTCTACCCATTGCAGCCAATTTTAAAATATATTCTAAAGTATTTACATTTCAAACACTGTTGTAAAAAGAAGTTTTTGTCAGTTTTTTCTGTTTACAAAAGACCTGACAGATTTTTCTGGGACATCTTTTTGTACAAATTATATGGCTTATCTAAAAATAACTTTGAAAGAAGCATGGGAAATGTCCCTATATCAAGAGCACCAATATAGAGTCCAGACAACAGTGCTATCCTAGAGCTTGTCTCCCCTCATTGCCTGGGGGGATACACTAGCCTGGGGTGTGGTTATGTGTATTTTCTTGTTTAGTCTGCAGCTCAGTACTGCCTAATGTGCTAGAGGTCACCAGTCCTACAAGCCACCTGTCCACAACTGCTAGTAGTAAGACATTCCCTAAGGTGGAATTAGTATTCAGAGAAGTCTTTCTTGGGTCGGTGTTGTCTGAGCAGATCACAGCAGGAACAGGCCAAGTCCTGAAGTCGACAACAGCTTTTTCCTAGGGGACATGACATTCTGTTTAATCTTGTGTGTTGGTATCATTAATCAGTGAGATTCATCTGGGTGCATTTGGGGCACTGACATTGAGTTAGGTCTCAGTTCCATTCCTCAGAACTGAGTTTTACCCCAGATAAAATAAACAAGCAGTTGTGCAATATGTAAGGACAACATGGCAGACTGGAGTCTAAAGTTCACTAATGCAAACCAGATGCTACGAACTGCTGAATGGTTCCTCACAACTGCTTCTCTTTAGTCCACTGCTACAAAAGTGGCAAATATTTAACATTAGGGTATGCTTTTGTTTTGTTTTTCTCTTGGGCCTTTTAAAACTCTGCCATGGCACTCATATTACTACTTTTACACTTGCAAAGAATCATCATTTTCACCATTTCTTTCTTCACATGTAATTCTTCCAAGAAAGAAAACCCATTTATAAGCTCACATTTTCCATGTTCTTGGAAATCAAAGACTTGGAGTATAGCATTTTTATTCTCCTTTTCATTATTATGCTAAAGAGAAGAAAGAAGCAAGAGGGGTAGGGAGGTAGGTGTCTTTAAAATATTATTTTCTTGCATATATAGAGCAAACAAAGCAGGGCTTGGGAAGGCTAACTAGGATGGATGATATCTACGATTGCTGAATGTGCCATATTTCCAGTAATGAGGTCATTTCAAAATTCAAACTACTCACTCACTGTCAGCCCTTACAATTTATTATGAACGACTGTTTCCATTACAGTGACCTGAGTAGTCTGTAAACTACTTTGTCATGAACTCATAGATATGAAGGCCACATCCTTCCAGTTCAGGAAGAATCCCATGGGATACAGCCATGGAGGGAAGAGGGGCCCAAGAGAGCTGGCTGATATTCAAGGATCACCTCCTCCACACTTAAGAACAGTCCATCCCAACAAGCAGGAAATCAAGCATAGGACACAGGAGGCCTGCATGGATGAACAAGGAACTCATGACTAAACTCAAACATAAAAAGGAAGTGCACAAGATGTGGAAGCAGGGACAGGTGACCCTGGAGGAATATAGACACTGTCCAAGCATGCAAGGAGAGGGTTAGGAAAGCTACAGCCTATCTGGAGTTGATACTGGCAAGGGATGTGAAACAGCAAGAAATGCTTCTGTAAGTACTACATAGCAAAAGGAAGACCAAGGGAAGTGTGGGCCCACTGCTGAATGGGTCAGGTGCACTGGTGACAGAGGTCACAGAAAACGCAGAGGTATTGAATGCCTTCTTCAGCTCAGTCTTAGTTACTGGTAAGACCAGCCCTCAGGAATCCCAAACCCCTGAGACCAGAGGGGAAGTCTGGAGCAAGGAAGATTATGGGCTGGATAAGCAATGAGGTGGATTGAAAACTGACTGAATGGCAGAGCTCAGAGGGTTGTGCTCAGTAGCACAAAGTCTAGTTGGAGGCCTGTAGCTAGCGGTGTCCCCCAGGGTCAACACTGGGTCTAGTATTGTTCAGCTTATTCACCAGTTTCCTGGATGAAGGGACAGAATGCACCCTTAACAAGTTTGCTGATGACACAAAACTGGGAGAAGTGGCTGATACACTGGAGGGCTGTGCTGCCCTTCTGAGAGACCTTGACAGTCTGGGGAGATGGGCAGAGAGGAACCTGATGAAGTTCAACGAAGGGAAGTGCAGGGTCCTTGCCTCCATGGGGAGGTATAAACCCAAGCACCAGTACAGGCTGGGGGCTGATGCACTGGAAAGCAGCTCTGTGAAGAAGGACCTGAGAATCCTGGTGGATAACAAGTTGACCATGAGCCAGTAATGTGCCCTTGTGGCAAAGGCGGCCAATGGCATCCTGGGCTCCATTGGGAAGAGCATTACCAGCAGGCTGAGGGAGGTGATCCTCCCCCTCTGCTGAGCACTGGTGAGGCCACATCTGAAGTGCTGTGTCCAGTTCTGGGCTCACCGGTACAAGAGAGCATATTGAAGTGAATCCAGTGAAAAGCCATGAAGATGATTAAGGGACTGGAGCATTTGACATATGAGGACAGGCTGAGAGAGCTGGGACCATTTAGCCTGGAGAAGTCACAGGGGGATCTTATCAATGTGTATAAATACCTGATGTGAAGGCATAAAGAGGACAGGGCCGGACTCTTCTCAGTGGTGTCCAGTGACAGGACAAGAGGCACTGGGCATAAACTGAAACACAGGAAATTCCACTTAAACACAAGAAAACACATCTTCACTGTGAGGGTAGTTGAACACTGGAACAGATTGTCCAGAAAAGTTGTGGAGTCTCTATCCTTGGAAATACTCAAAATCCAGCTGGACGTGGTCCTGAGTACCCTGCTCTAGTTGACCTTGCTGTGAGCCGGTGTGTTGGACCAGATGATCTCCAGACATCCCTTCCAACCACAGCTATTCTGTGGTTCTATGATACTATGACCTTGTGTCCACAGTTTTCGAGACCCAAAAAGAAAAGTAGGTCTAGCAGGTTTACTTCATCGTCCATCTCCAAGCTGAGCTGGGTCTGCTGTAAGACTGACACCCCACAGCCTGTGCATTTTTACTCCTTCACCCACTCAAGTATTAACCAGAAATCTCTTGATGATATCTTGAGAGCATGTCATTTTTTGTGTTTTCTGTGAGGAACTGCAATAACACTGGTGAGTACAAGGGGACATTTTGTTACCCTATTTCTGCATGTAGTTTTCCTAATAAGGTCCTAATAAAAGATTACTTTGAAACTAGTCTTGCTAGTTTTTAGTGGTGCCAGAAGTACAAGATGTAGAGTGCCAGAAGGCCCCGTGAAAAATAAAAATGGCAGCTACAGAGCTTGTATTACTCTAAGAATATCCTCCCCAACTCTGAGAATCCAGGGAAACACTGTACATGCCTGGAAAGGATTCAAACAGCAACTTGAACATTATATGAAAGCCAGAGAGCCAAATAAACCACAGATCCAAGCAGTTCTTGCACTCATACTCTGCAGCAGCAGGCAGAGTGCACTCCATGAGGATGGAAGTGTAGAAATATAGAGAAGCACTGCTGAACAATGACAGACTTGGAAGTTCTTCATTTGTAGACAATTTATCCTCATGAGAAAAAGAAAAAAAAAGGCTGCTTAGGACAAAAATAAAGGAGAAGGGTTACATAGGAGAGGAATTTTTCACAGGCTTTCAGCTAAAAAGCCAGTCCTGTGAATATGGAATATTAAAAGGCTCTTTAAATGATGGGTTATCCTGGCTCTTAACAAAAATATCCTCTAAGATTACCTAGGGAGGACTTCCAACACTAAAATGTCCTATTACCAGAACATGAATAGAAGACAAAGCAGTGTCAGAATAAAACATCTAGCCCAGGCTGGTTGAATGTGTTGTGCACATAATGAAAAATTTGTTCAGAACAAGCAGTATGGCAAGAGGGTTTCTATAAATAGTACATAGCACTGTTGACTGTTGTCAGAAGAGCCACTGCAATGTGAAGACTCATTTGGTGAATTCCTCTGTAACAGAGGCACAAATGCTTGACTATAGGAAACAGGACACACAATTAAGAATGTCTTTAAAAAGTGGCATTGTAAGAAAAAGACCAGAAAGATAATCAACAGCAAAAAATTAAGACTGCTTCCACTGTTAAAACACAAGAACTTATTAAGAATTTTGGAGACCAACACTGACCAGTCAAAACCTACTTGAGCTACAAGAATCCAATTGCTTATAGTCAGGGGTCCTGAAAGAAAGTGAAATGCTTGAAAGAAACATTAAACAACTGCTCAGGGTACCTGGGAACATGGCAGGCAGAAGCTGAAAATGACTCACAAGCTGTTCCTGTTACTGGGTGTTAAGAACAAATCACTTGTGAGCAATAGCGATTCTCCTAATGATGTATCTTACTATAGGACAATAGCTTAAGCAGTGAAGAGATGGATGAAGACACAGTCAGGCTCAAGTTGTGTTAGAGCTGTTACAGGGCTGGTCTATTGTATTTTTTATAATTTCTGAGTTTAATGTGCCAGTTCCTTCAAAAGCAAGGTCATATGTCTCTGCATGTAGCTTTCTCCATGTTTCCAGTGAGACACTGGTGCTAAACAAAAACATGCAGAGCAGTAACTAAGTGCAGGCTACAGCCAGTGAATACTAAGAAGTTTTTATTGCCTTATTTCCGAATATAATTTCATTTCTTTTGGATTGGAATCACAGCTAGCTAGGAGGATTCTTGGCCTCCATTTCCTAAAAACATTTTGAAAATTTGGGTTAGAACAGCCCCACTGCTCTCCTCCAGCTGTGGGAGCCCAGCTCCACCACTGCATTTCAGGGACAGAGAATGCACCTCCCTCTATCAGACATAGCATGTGCATGTGCATGCATGTCAGTGTGAAGCCATCACGCTCCAATTTTAGAAATCAGGTTTGGCACTAATAAACTTTTCTGGTGCTACTGGACCAAACAGTGGGATAAAGGGGCAATGGACATAAGGGAATTGTAAAATTCTGGTAGGAGACAAAGGAGGGACAGAGAAAGAAAAAGAAGAGGGAGAAACCCCAAGGCACCATTGGAGGGGTGGGGTGAGGCCACGTTTGAGGTGGGTTGGAGATAGAGGAAAGAATGCAGAGACAATGCAGAGATGCTCCCTGTGCATTAATGGATATGCTGGACTGAGGGGAGACACTAATGCAGCTCCAATGCAATACACCATAAATAAAAAATATTCATGAATATTTGGGGGGAAGGGTTACAATATATAGGTATCTATGTCTCACTGTATGAAGCCAAATAACATCACACTTAGAGTTTTAAGTATGTCTAACATTTTTCCTTAAAACTAATATTTTTCCTTAAAACTTTTCTGCTCCCACAGCAGAAAAGTAGGCTATCGCATAGAAAACTGGAAAACATAGCAGTGATACATACTATATCATCCCCATAACCTTTGCGTTATGTCCAATTTGACAGGCAAATCATTCTCTGGGAAAAAAACTGAGAATGAGATAAGTACTTCTTCCATTTTAATAACAACAGCAATAGGACCATGAAATTTTAGCCAAAAGAATTCTTAAGGAGCTGAATTTTGCAACTATTCATGCCAGCGAAGTTCACCGGGGTGCAATGAAAAGATAAATAGCATTGTTTTGCAGAGACAGATCCGGGCACTTTGGGGTAATGACTACCCTTTGGTAATACCAGTGAGGGCTCATGCAGGACAGGATGAAGGAGGTCCCTTGTCCCTCACCAGTGCCACCTACACTGCCTGCTGGTGTGCAGGGCTGAGCACCCAGCTCCCTCTCTCTCTCCCTCCCTCCAAGACCACTCACCCACCCCACACCACATCAGCCCTGTTTGTACCATTCCTTGCACAGTGACTCACGGGTTGTCAGAGGGCTCCAAGGCATTCATCATAGAGGAATCAGTACTCCTACTGGCACCCTCTTACAGCGAATACTGCCAGTAGCATTTGTGTTCTCAGATTATAATACTATGACCTTAACTGTTCATAACATTATATCTTTCCCCTGTGCTTTGCAAGACCCAGCATAAGCTTCTATTACTTTTCTTTCCAGCTTCAATGAGGATTGTGATTATATAGAAAATTTTGCAGTCCCCTGTTTACTCACTTCTGACTCTTGTCTCAATCAAAACCCTATATTCTTGCAATGCTTTGCAATGGTGTTTTTGCTACAGCTTTTGAGCTCATTTAATAGTAGGTCCTTGTTACTCAAATCTTTTTGTCTTTGTGCAGAAGATTTAAAATTTTCTTCTTTAGAGTGTTTCTTTCAAGCGCTAATCCTCCATAATCTCTGGATGATCTAGAAGAAAAGACAGGCTGGAGAATGTGGGTGTGGTGCTAACTACTTTAGGTGACTTTAAATATTTAACTTCAGTGCAAGCTGGTGAACTGAAGTTAGGAGCTCAAGTTCCCAGGAAAATCCAGAAGAGAGGTAAGTAATTATAGGCAGGGAGCAGGGCATAACAAGCATCTATGTGAGATACCTACAGCAAACTTAATACCTCGCCTTGCCATCAACTGTCCCTCAGTCCTTGCTTTTCTTAGCTGGTGCATCCTGAATTCTCTTTTGTTTATGGGTATCACCTATAGTCATTGCTATCTATCACATGCAGTCATCTCTTCTTTAAAAAAAGCTGTTTTGCTTTGCCTATCACCAAGGGATAACCAGAAGTTTTCCTTTCTCAAGGAAACACTGATGTTTCTGTAGCTTTTCAATGCCCAAAAGCCAGCACAGTATAGCTCCACTTTGTCAAAGAGATTCTCTGAAGATTGGCCACTAATAATGCTCATAGTCTGTATCTTGACCTCAGACTGTATCAGCAAATTCCTACACAAGCCCTGACTGATTTAATTAGCAGAAAGCTGGCCATTGTCCTCAGGTAAAGGAGAGGATACATGCCTCCATCAACAGGTTCTGGCAAAGAGAAGCAACTCATGAGAACTGAGGCCTTTTACAATCACATGCTTTCGCTTTGCAAGGCATTTTTCAGGGACTGTGACTCAAGTATCTTTTAACAACTCTCTGTTTTCTGTGCTTCAGCAAGCCCAGCTCACTGCTGGGAGACTGAATGCTTTTGATGTGGTGCCACTAGTGGGTGCTTCCCCTTGGGAATGTTCCAAGAGAACATTTCTTAGTGGAGTTTGCAGGTTTATCACGACCTGATGGAAACAGTCCCATTTCAACAAGACCCATCAGGTATGCCTTCTATGCTCCCCCTCGGCAGATTGCTGCCCTCCTCCACAGGCAGTGTGCGGTCCCAAGACAGGTAGCCGCCAGCTGTACGATTGCACAACAGTAACTCTCTCTGGAGGATCTTGAAAATGGGAAACCCCATTTGGGGCTTTTCATCTGGAACTCAAGCAAAACCCATTTCTGCAGTTTCAAAATCCTTCTGTGCAAAGAAGGTACACTGTTCCCAAAAGCTCAAGCATTAGCCTTGAATATCAGGCCTACAGCAATTTCCAGATTCTCAGTCAGTTAATAAAAATATAAATTCTAATTTTTGATAGCAGATTCAAATGTGGCAGACACATTCTGAATCTATTTGTTTATCCCTGCCAGGGCTGAATTAATAAAGGCAAATGGATGTACCTGTAAAGATAACACAAATGCCGTACAGTCTTTCTAAAACCCTTCATTTCCCCAGTTCTGCCTCATTCTGCTGCTTCTTAGAGACATCCATCCTATCTCACCCACTAGTGAGACTCATTTTCTCTCTACTCTGAACTTCTATTTTACTTTATTTTTTTCTTCAGTGTAACTATATCTAATGCTGTTTTATGCAGCAGTTTTCAAAGCCATTCAAATGGGAATCTGGTATCGTTACTGTAGTTCCTGATGGCTTGAATTGTCTCTGCTGATACTTCCCCACATATCACGTGTGGGAAGCAGAAACTTCTCAGATGAAGAAGCCAGCAGGAGCCAGGAGGCAGTGAAATACTTACAGTACTACAAAAGAAAAGGCTGGGGAGCCAGCCCAGCCTCTTAACACTGGCTGTCCGCACTGCTGTATTTTTAGTTTGCTCTGTGGCTCTGTGTTGGTGTGCTCCAGCTAGCTCTCTCCCAGACAGAGTCTGAGTGTGGTTCTGGGGACAGTTCACTCCAGGACCCCTTTCAAAATGCAGTCTGTAACACATTACATCAGGTTTTGTTCCTGTCCTTCAATTGCATCAGATTTTGCATTCTGAAACACACTTCATACACCCTCAATCTCCTCCTTCCCAGCTTCCTCAGAAAATCTATAGCCAACTACAGAATCAAACGCAGGTCTCCCAAGACCCCGATTATGGAGTCTAACTACCAAATCATCCTTCCTTTCTAAGCCTTTCAGTAGACCTCAACCTTTCATTATTTTATTGATGATCACATAGATATCCCATGACCTTAACTCTTTCTGTCTTACCTTGCCAGAAGTATTGGCACAATGTGTTGAGAATACAGATGTCAGAGACAAACTTCCTCCCCCATCTTTTTTATGTCTATCTGATTTTGCTTTCCTTAAAACCAATGCTCTTGTTCACAGCCCATCCTAATGCTTTCTATTTGTCTGCATTTACTCCCACAAAGGAACCAAGCTATTGAACTTTTATTACTGCAGCTTCAGCAACCTGGTCGTCCCTTCTAACAGCTCATGTGCAAACCTCATCTCCAGCACTGTTAGGTCATGCCAGATGTGAGGTTTCTCATTTTATCTCATTCCCAGTGTTCAGCAGCAGTTGGAACATTCTTCCACAGTTTAAGCCTCAGATGTCAGATGTCATTTTGCAATGGTTCCAGATGCATATCTTTCTTCCCCTTCAGGACCCCTTCTCCTCATGAGACCTTTTGTCATTGATTTCCATTCTTCACCTGGCAAACATACTACTACACTGCTCCCATTCGATTTTCCAGTGAATTCTCAGTTTTGTAATACTTAACTGGCCTGGCTTCTTAAATAGTTGCTTCCAAAGCATTTTTAAAAAGAATGAGAAATAAAAAAGAAACTTCTGGATATCTCTCCGAGGTGCCTCTTAATTGTCTGATTGATGAAAATGTTTTTCTTCCATCTCACCAGTCTTTTAGATGTTTGCTCATTGATACATATTCCCACCAGCCTGTCTGCTTGCAGGCTTTCTTCACCTCAAGCTCACTGAATTTTTCCGTATGTTGCCGTGTTTCATCTGGGAGCAATGGTTTATAAATCTCCTGCCTTTTCTTAGTGAAGATGAAATGCTTTTGCCATGCCCGTGAATATACATTTTACCTCAAGCAATAGTTATTTTTGCAACTTTTTTCCATATAGCAGTTGACCATGGGCCTCCCTGTTGTACCTCATCTGCTGTATAGGCATCAACACCCTGCTGTGTTACTCTAACACGATCAGAGACAAAGTTTTAAATGGTAGCTACCCAAAATAATATGAGCAATGGCTAATGTTTTAAAAGTAAAGAAATCAGATTTGTGTCTTTATAAAAAGGCATTTTTTTCAATAATGTTGTGAAAAAAATTAATGTATGTGGTATCTGCATGCCTTGAAAGCTTTATACTCTTAAATATTGTTTATTAGTCAACGCACTTCACATACAAACTGACCTACTAAAATTGCTTTTTGATCAGTAATCATCAGTTCCCTTCATCCCTCACCCATTCTGGGAGGAAGTGCAGTAGCAGCTCCACCAGCAGCTTCAGAGCTGGATATGAAGAAGCAACAACATCCCTTCCTAGGGATTGTGCTGTGCCAGGCAATAGATCACTGATCTACATCAAAATTTGACTAGAACACAAGTACCTATCCCTGTCTTGTGGAAAGCACAGTGGTATCCTCAACGCACTTTGTTGCTGAAATCTGCAATGGCAAAGCAGAGGTTCGAGTGAGTGCTCAAGCACCGAGCCCCATCAGGCTCAGGCTTCCTATGCATTTTGCTGGCCATAGCGTTCCAGTAGCTCACACGTGGAGACAGTGACAGAATGAGCTCAAACATGGCCCGAGGCTCTGGGTCTGCACTAAGGGTACTCAGGCTCTCTGCTTCCTGCCAGGAGTTTGAACCGAGAGCCTCTCTTTATCCTGACTGTGTTAGCAGCAGCGTAGATGGTGGTTGGCACCATGACTTAGCTACTTTTGGCTATATCCTCACTTTTGCACATAAGCTAAAAGACATCAGTCTTCCTCTAGTAAGAAAAGGCTGGTTTTCGGAGCAGTTGAAAAGGAGCCTGCCATGCCATTTTCTGCCTGTGTCACTCAAGGATCTCCCATCCAAGCCCTGAGCAGGGTCAGCCTCCGGGGAAGACAACATCATGGGAGGTGAGTGAAAGGGAGAAAATTTCTCATGTGGCATCTGCTAAGTCAAAACTTGACACAAGAATAGTGCAGGTATCCTCAAGACAGCTGAAGCTCCTCAAACAGAAGCAAAAAGTCTGAGTGATCCTTAGGATACGCACACATGCTTCTTCGTAAGGAGGTGCTGTGAGTCATCTTACTGGGGTGATTGAAATGCATCAAAAACAACGCAAGATTTACCTTAACAGTTTCCCATTCATTTATAAAACATCTAGCATATATGGGTTGTACTTTACACAGAAAAATAAGGAAGAATAAATCACTGGTACGCTGCATCCTTGAGATGGAAGGGAAGTTGTCTTGCTGTTCTGTTCTCTCAGATTGAAGCTGGACAGAAATCAGAATAACTTCAACAGGGCCTAATAATTCCATGAGGTCTACTTTAATAATCAGTTGAGAGTGAGTTCTAGGGAATCAGGATTAATCAATCTGAAGCACTTTAAAATTATTTCTCCATTCTTAACCTCTGTTTTCCTTTTAATCCCCTGATCCTCATTAGTTAGCCTGGCTTCTATGCACTGCTACCCACAACAAAACAACTTAATGTGGTGATGATGAGATGGAAATATCATTCCCTGCAATTGAACCCTGCCAATTTAACCCCTGACTTCAGCAGGATGTAATAACTGAGCAGAGAGCTGCTGAAATGCACAGAAACACTCACTCAGCTTTTTCTTATTCATGCAGGTCAATTATCAGTGAACTTACTCTAGCCATAATGCACATGGCCCAAGAGAGGATTGTAACACAGCACACAAGTGTCACAAAAATTCATCTTTCACATGTAGTTGTTAAAAACAAATTGATGGGTTTGCACTGTATCTGAAAAACAAGCATATTATTCATAAAAGTGAGAGTCTTTGCCTTGCATGGAGCTGCTCCTCCTTTTGCTCTTCAACAGACCATTTTCCAAAAGAATTTCACATCTTTTATCAGATTTTGCTAAAGGAGGGAATTCCTAAAAGGTTCGTTCCAGAACAATAGCTTTTCAAGAAGTAAGTCATAAAAGCCTGGAGGAGCTCACTATTTCAGTAGTGCAGATGAAAACCAAATTAGCACATATCTGCCCATGAAGTTGATGTCCACTCAAATGGCAATTGAATAGCAAAGGTATTATAAGTTTTCTCTCTCTTTCCTTGCTTTTTCTCTTTATTTCATTTAGGGAGGTAGCAACTTCCATGCCACTGTAGCACACAATTTCTCTAAATTTCCACAATAATCACTGCTGAATGCATCATTGTAAATTCTACCTTTATATTCAACAATTCAAAAGGAAAAATACTTCCCTGCAAGAACATTTTCTAGCCACTAAATCCCATGAAAAAATAATCAAATAAAATACATTTTTCTATCAAGAAGAAGTAGAGCCTTTAGTAAAATCAACAAGTTCTAAGGCATATGATCAATCACATTACTTAAAACATCTGTGTTGATATATGTTACAAAATTAAAGAGATTTGAGCAGAAGGTTGTTAAAGATCTCAGCATTAAGCAAGATCTGGGGATGTTATTCTCTTTGATATGAGATTAAAAAAGCACCCAAGCTACTTTTGCAAGCTTTTTATGTTCTTATTCTGTAAAGATTCTTATTATGCTTTTATTCTGGAAAGAATACTAATATCTAGGATGCTGTAAGAAAATTGAGAGTAACTATCAGTGATTACTAGGCTGTCCCTGATGATGTGAAGGCATATGAGGTAGCAAAGTGCTAGATGAAAGAAGTTATATGAGCACTGGTGTTGCTACACTCTGAGAGAAATGTGAAAAAAAACGAAAACACATGAAATGCAGTGATTCTCTGGACATCCACATAAAAGCAGAGTGACTAGATGATGATTTACCGGGGAAGGAGCGGGTATCTCTTCTGTTCTGGTGTGAAGTGTGATTCTCAGTCACATGCAGCAGGAAAAAACATGTTGCAGACCAGCTCTGCCCAAAGAGGCATCTGCATCCAGCGTTGGTGACACGTTTCTTTTCAGGATTTAAAAGTATCTCTAAGGGTAGCATGATAGAAAGTGCTTGATTTTCAGGCAACTCTCAAAACACACCAGGGCCCAAAACGCCACTCCTGTGCTTTTCCATCTATCAGTGCTCACCCAAGAGAAGAGGTCCAGCAGTTGTTCCCTGAGGAATTTTCATCCTGGCAGGGGTCATAGTGAACCAGCTATGATGATGTATGCTCTGCCACAGCTTATGTCCCAAACCCCTGAGCATCTTGTGTTAACCTCCTCCAGTGTTTCTCACCCAGCGCCCCTCTCAAAATATGCTCTCTCACTGAAGGTGGGGGTACCCTGTGAGGTACATATTCCCTGTGTACCTCAGTGGTTGAGATTGAGAAGCTTTCACATCTTATTCCCATCCCTCTACCAACGTCCACTGCCTCTCTGTTGTGCCAGCAAAACTACTTTTGCATCTGGTTTACAGCGCAGTCCCTAAAAACTTTTGCTCCAGCACAGCTGAGGGCAGAGAACTGCAGAGCAGAGGCAAGAATGAGCAGCCTGGGAAAGACACAGATGGGGGCTCTCTCAAGCTGCTTCAGTGCCAGAGAAAACATGTCATCAAGTTATATTCTGAGTCTTCCTTCCAGTAGAAGCAATCAGGTAGAATTTGGTCTCAGGCCAATTTAATATCGGTGAACCCCATTACATTAACTAGAGTAGTGCCTGATATGATCAGAGTGAACAGTCAAAATCTAGGCCAATAGCTCTAGGATTGCAACAGACTTTCGATGTATCTCAGTGGAGCACTGATTCTGGAGACTAAAGGACACTGATGAATGGTTCAAATGGTTAGTGACTTCACTGCTGATGGTCTGAGGATAAACATTCAGCCGCTCAGACTGAGAACACTGTTTCTCTCACTGACCTTTGCTTCTCAAATGCACAGCAAAGTCTTGATGGTGCAAAGTCAGAGAGAGAATTTATAAATGTTTGGAAACTCATTATGAAAACATATCTCAAAAATAGAATAATCTAAGGTGGACTTCACTTTTACCAGCCTGCTACTTTCAGAGTTTGTTTTTCTCTGTTAATCCTAGTACTGATATTTCTATGTATTTATGTATTTCCACAGCACTTTCTGCTAAACAGGTGGACTAAGAGGGAGAGATTATGCTTACATGCTCTCTTAAATCCGCCTTCAAGGCTGGAGCCACCTATACTTCACACTGCAAACTATAGTCTTGGTTCCAGGAACGGCTGCACTGCCCCCAGCCCATGCAGGCTCACCCAAACCCACCCACAGTGTCAGCATGCCGCCTAAGGATATTTCAAATACTTCAGAGCACCTCCTTTGGCATTAGATGTTTAACTGAGGCAACTGAATCACATCTTCAGGACCACCATTAGCCAGGAAAGCTCTGTTACACATTAAAATGTTGGAGATTTCATGGTGGATAGCAGGGATTATTGAAGTACTTGTTCCTGTTGATCTTGGTAACCATGAGAAGCAGTGAGTTACTATTTGAAAATCAAGCTCCAATTGACTTGGTCTGAAGTAAAACAGAGGCAGAAAACAGGCTCTAAATGCAAGGCCATCTTTACTTGAAGCAACGTATCTTACAGACAGAGAAGTATGTACTTTTCACACCTGTAAGATAACAACACCACCTACAGTAATATGAAATACAGAATGGCCTTTTTTAATCTTGATGTACAGTGATGTACAAACAGTGCAATGTTTAGGGGGAAAGGTTCATGAGAACAAGAGAAGTTGCCAGGGCAAAAACCCCAACAACTAGAACACTTCTGTCATTGCAGTCTGTGACAGCAGCTCAGTGACTGCAGCCCAGGCATATCTGAGGTTGCTTCGTCTAAAATAGTACAGGTCTCAGTACAGGTTCCTTTCCTGTTGATTGGTTTCTTGAGTGGATCTTGCATCCCAGCTGCAGCTCCATGTGTCTGTAGCTCCTCAGCCAGCCACACTTAAGACAGCTAATTAAAAGCTGTTCAACATCTGTTAGCTCAAGGGAGCACTGCTCCAGAACTGAAACTTTCAGCTAAGCGTAATAACAACAAACATGTCACTTTATTCTTTCGCATACACTAATGTAAAAGCAGTACAATTACAATAAAGTCATAGCTTCATATGGCAGTCCCTTTGGCAGTGTAAACTCCATAGCTACTTATCTCCAAGGAAGGCACACCCATTTATTTTAGCCAGAAATCCAGCCCAAGAAACCTTCAGTCACTGAAAGTGCAAGTCTGGATCAATCACTGAAACCCAGGGAATTATTCCAAGTTTACATCAGTACAACAGAGATCAGAATCTGACCCAAACATTAATTGATTTTTGGAGTCTCTCTGTCTGGCCATCAAGAAACGCCTTCTGGATGCTAACGCTGCAGTCTGCAGTAAGGCAGAACAAAACAAAGGAGAATAGTGGCAAAGTAGCCATGGATGGTATTTTGTAATGTGGAGTAGTTGAGCAATGAGTGCCAAGTGTTGTGTGTCAGCTACAGAGAAATGGGGCACTGCAAAATTAAATCACTCACTGTACCAGAGTCTATATCTGAACATGGGAATGGTTTATAAGAACTCGTTTGCAGTTATGTTTTACTATAGATGTTCTTTTCTCTTTAAAATGGATCAGCCTGTATGGTAATATCTATAGTGGTTAGCAGTGGAGAGTCATCTCTGTTCCCTTGCAGCCCAACAATGCCACAAGACAGAGAAGTTACCTGTGGTCTCTGCACTCCCTCAGGAGTGTTTCATGCCTCTGTAGGCATATTCACTGTGCAAAAGAGAGCGTAGTGCAAAGATGCTGAAACTAGCACTGACACAGTAGATTTGTCCATGCAACACTGCTAGGACACTGTGGAGATAATATTCCAAATCTCAGAGCAGCACAGCAGCACTGGCACAGTTTTGTGCATGCACAAATGAGAGCTCTCACCAGTGCTTGTCACCTTAGCTGCAGCATCAGGCTGACTTGGCTAACCTGCTTCTCGATGGTGAGCTTGCACCGGCACCATAAGCCTGAGCATCTCTGCACAGTCCTCTACTGCATGGTGAGGAATACCTGAAATCATTAGCAAAGGGACCAACTCCATGTCTCACCATGAGGAACTCTGCAAGAGATGAAGTTGACAAGTGAATATTTGTTAGTGTACCCAGGGCAAGCTAATTCCTATAAGTAGCCTGTAGTGAAATCCAGCCCAAGTATTTAGGCTACTTCCTTTGCCGCACAGCGGCTAGGAGCTAAATTTGTCTGCAACTCAGTTCTGTCTGGTTATCCATAAGGTTCACATTTGTCAGCACTTCTAAGGAAGTAGATTATTTATATGCACAAAGTGGATGAACAATTCCAGAAATACACATGCGACATCCTTCTGAAACTCATTTAGAGTTACACTGACAGCTGATGGGAATAGTTACAGAGAAAAAAAATTTTACTTCTTTTTTTGTAAAATGGTAGAAGTAAAAGCTATTATGAAACGTATCTGCTAATGAGATTGAGCAAGACTTTGTAACCTGCCCCTGTCCCAGGCTGGGAGGGAAAGAGAGTCCTGAGCTGTGCTCCCTTCCTTCCTGCCTCCAAAATGCGTTTTGCATGAAGAAGTTATAGGATAAAATGTATAAAAAGGCCTGAGAGAAAGCACCAAGGGTTAAAACTTGCCTCCTAACTGAATGTTCTAACCAATTTGCAACCAGATTGCAGTCCTTCTCCATGTTACCCGTATTCCCTTTCTGCACCAAGGAATCGGAAATTTTTTGCTTCATTGCTCCCACATGGGAGTGACTTATCCACAAATGCATGCACCACTACTTCTGCTTACCAAGAGTATAGAGGCTGTTGCTTTGAGTACATTTACAGGAGGCGGAAAACACAGGTTTGAAGCCTGTGAAGAGGCATCTAGGTAAATACTTTTCCTTCCAGCTGTCATACAAGGGAGGAAACCTGACACAGCCTCCTCCAGCAGCCTTGTTTTAAAAGACTGCACTTTGTGAGACTGCCTCTGACGATGCTCAGGCAATGAGGTGAACCATTAAGAGGTGGCATAACCACATTAGGAATGAGCATGTGAGACACATCAGGCAATGCCATGAGTGTGACACCGTGCTCAGACCTATGCATGTTCAGACAATGTCTACTGAGTGGAGTCTGTCATTAGGCTCCAGCAGAGAAAGACCTGAGGCAGGATTAGGCTCAGGTTAGAAGCCAAGCCCCAAGGTGCTGGGCATAGAAGCTGGTCCTAAGGCCACAGAGAATCGTGTGGTGAACAGGAAGGTACTTAGGAAGCTTAAATATTTTTTGGGTCAGCTAGCAATCTAGTGGTGGCATGGTACCTACATTATTTTGTCTAAGCCTTCTGGAAAGTCCTTAAATCCACCCTGAATTCAGAAAATATTCAAAAAACAAAAAGATTTTTTATTTTCAGGCTTCATCGTTGCTCAAAGTGACAATTTGCATGGCTCTAGCCAGTTACCTCTGTGATATCACCTCTGACAGCTATGGGAACATGTTGGCCTGGCACTTCGGAAGCCTCTTATGTATTTTTGTTAGTTCTGATTTGCTCCACGCATTACCAGCCTATATTTCTTACCAGGTGAACTCAGCCAATGTATTTACAAGGGAAAATGTTTAATTATATTATGAAGTTCCAGACTTCCCAGGCCAGCAGATCAGTAGTGAAAGAATCAGTAGAAGGATAACCAAAGAGCTTGTTCTCAAAGACAATCAAGATCTAAATTTATCTAAAGCTGTAGTAAAAAAAAAAAAAGAAAAAGAGCGAGTAGTGGAAATAAGGATGTAGAGAAAGATGATAAGATACTATCTTGTATCCCCTCAGTCCTGTGGATTGATAGTAGTTGTGGGCAATAGGACCTTGCGAATTTCTTACAGGATAAGAATTAATACTTCAAAGCAGGTTGATATGATTAAACCTTTGGCCCCAGGGGTCAGTGTGCACTTCTTTGAGCCCTCTGGAAGAGTCGTGACCAATTCCCTTCAGTGCACCATGGAATTTGTAATACAAGGTCATGCTGAGAGTACCCAACTCCCTTTGTATTGCTTAGCAGGTTTGAGACATTTGCCCTAGCACAACCCACAGCAGAGCCCCGCAGACTTTCACAGACCCCTCACGTCCTCTGCTCAAAACTGTGCAGGAGACCATAAGCGTGCCCAGGCCCCAGCTTCTCCTTGGTGCATGCTCCTTGGTCATGAAGCTGTGCTACCAGCATCACCTTGGTGCGGTGACAGGGAACCAGAGGTGTTTGGCATGTAAACTGAGGCAGCAGGGCCAGCTGGGCCTCTGTAAAAAAGAGAACCCTCACAGGAACAAGAATAATCTCACCAACAGGATAAGGAATTAGCACTTTTTATGCACTTTAGTTATGTAGGCCATACATCCCAAATTTTAAAATCCTACTCCAATGAGAAGAGCAGTTTCAAAGGATGCTGACACTTGTTATATGTCCCTAGACAACTACAGCCCAGAGCCAAATGTGAAGTATCCAAGATATTTTTTTAATTAAATATTTCCAGTAATGGGCAGTTTATACTTTGCCGAGGAAAGACCTGCCCTGCTCCATATTACAACCATCAATCAGCCTTTCATGAGGCATCAGTCTGTGAGCCAACAGATATTACTTTTGCTTGGTGACAATTTATGGTCAGGCATTCATGCAGGCCCAAAAATCTTTTAACATGGTTCAAGCCGACAGTGTAAGCAAAACCATGATAAAGAACAGACATCAACCAATACACTCCAAATTTTTTTTTATTTTCTTTCTTGAGGGAGAAGCAGGGGATATGGAGGAAGGACTTTACATCCCACTCACAACAGCCACAATATAGAAATTGAGCTGTTCAGTACTAAACCTGTAAAGGAATAGTAACTCTTCCCAAATGAAAAAGCATCTGTTAGTTCACCTGTCTGCCTTACACTGATCTTGACCACCACTTGGCAGTAGAGAATCCTCAAAATCCAAGATAAGCAAGAATCCATGTCATCCTCAGAAATATTACCAGGAGATAACTCCTGCCAGTGAAATCAGCAAAGATCATGTAAAACTGCCTCCCTCAATGAAGCAGTATTTTTATATGTCAAATGCAAAAGAGCAAAGAAATATAATTGACAGAGAAGCCATCCCTTAAGCTGCCCTTGTCTTGCATAAATCAATAACAATTCTCTGCCCATCCTGAAACCTCTGCTGAAGATAGCTAACAAAAAGACCCGCCAGTCAGTGTTTATTGTCCTGGGATATTTACTGGGATAAAACTCTTTTCAGGAGCTCAGCCCAGCACTGCTGGCTATGAGATGACAACTCTGATGGTGGGAACCGAAGTCAGCTCTGGAGTCCTGTGACAAGGAGAATAGGCAGAAGAAAGAGAGCAAGAATATACTAAAGGGCTGACATCTCGAATACCATCACAGGAGTTGGAAATGAGCCTCCACAAAGAACGATCAGGGATGAACAGTTCAATACGCAGCTCCCGCTGTCTTCCCAAACAGACAATTTTCCTCTGTGGAAGCAAGCTGAAAGTCTTTCCAAACTGTTTTTAATTGTTCAGTGCTTTTTCTTGTATCCAGCAGTCTTTAATACTTCTTTTAAGGATAATAAATTCAAGAATGGTATCAAGGCAGTTATTATTTTGAAAGGCCTTTGCTGGAATCTGTCCTATGTCTTACAACCCAGGATTACACTGCCGAGCAGCAGTGCTCAATCTACCAAGAGAGAGCGAGCTGCAAGCGACATCAATTGCTTTGGCAGTGGCAGATGCCCATTGCTGCTTCCCCCAAACCCTTCAGTCCCATGAGGATGGCGCAGGCCATGGGGTAGGACTGTAAGAGCCTCCCAGCAGTGACAAGGAGCAATGTGCCGGGGAAGGACTGTTCACCTGCCCCCAGTTTGTCCCCACACCACCCTGGGGAAGCCCCAGCCCCCTGGGAGCCTCTCTCCTGGGGGAGCTTCGCACAGGGCAGGCAGGGGACAGCTGTCTGGCCATGACGGTATTCTGAGGACATCTGAGCAGCAGCTGATCTATGGGTACATGGAATATATCTGATGTGCACGGGTGACCTACAGCACACAGGCAGAGTGGGTGCCGCCACATAGGATGGCTGGAGGTGTCATCTTCCCTGCTACAGGAGGGAATTCGGCAGCCTGAAAGGTCGGGCACGTGCTTAAGGGGTGTAAGTGGTTAATCTGTTTCTTCTGCATGCCCAACCTCTGTTAATCTCTGTGTAGATTTGTACTGGAGGACAAGAGTTTAAAAAGTGATTCTTTCAAAGCATCAAATTGGCACACAGCTTCAGAACTAGGGCTGCAACATAATCTGTCACTAGGAAAAATTATCCACAAAGCAACCTGACAGAAATTCATTTGCTGGACCCTGTCCCTTGAATCTCAGAGGCTTCAAAATAAATCTCTTCAGTAATTCATCATTGTGACAGTTCGCCTGCCTCTTGCAAGGATCCTCTCTCAGCAATGCCAGCGTGGCATTAAAACACCAAAAGGTCAATGTCTGCATGTGAGCTGGGCATCCCCACTCTACTAGGGTCAGAGCACAGCTAGGGCTCGAGGCAGTGTCCCAGCCTGAGTGTCTAAGGCCATTTGGGAAGTCACAGAGTATCCTCCTGGCTTCCAGCTGCTTTCACAGAATGACATAGGTGGTATCGGCCAGCCCCACACAGATGTCTTGCATACTCTGCAGCACCTTTAAAAGCACTAGGTGTCTGTGTGGGCAACGGAGTTGAATCTCTGATCAATGGAGTACAGAGTAATTCACCTTACCTAGGGCAGGAAATCTTAAGCAAAATGCCAGTGTAGGTTTGGGGCCACACATAGATTATTTCTATACCAGCTTCACTAAAAAATCTCACCAAAAATCTCATTTTTCTCTAAAAATATAAACTTAGAAGATGCTGAATCATCCACCCTATTCTTTGTTGCACCTCCCATAATATCTTTCTAGAAATGATCTATTTAAACATAAAGGCTGCAACTTCTTCCAAAAACCTTTTTCTTCTTCCTTGAGGTACAGAGCTGTGCTATTTTGAGCATAAATAAAGCAATCCTAGGACTTCACATGTGAATACCTGACATGTCTACCTAGTTGACTTCACTAAGTGGCTTTTCAGTTTACCTAGTCTTGCTCTTTTGAAATCAAGCATTTTATTTACAGATGTGCCTTTGTTTATTTATTCATTTCATATAGAGAAAACCAATTTGCAGTCACTCAGATCAATATTATTTTCTGCAGCCAATTCATCTGTAGTGTTAAAAAAAACAAGTAAAAATTACAACAGCGCATTTTGATTTACTAGTCCATCGTTTTCCAGTACATACCTTGGAAGCTGAAGTCTTACATAAGGATCCTATTCTGGGAAGTTGTTATTCTCTAAAAATAAAGCCGTGATCTCTATCAATATAAGTTCAAACTACCTCCCTCAATCCAGCAAAATCTCTTAGCATTTCTCAAAGCATTTTCCTCCAAAATGAATGTGCTGTAACCCATCAACACTTTGCATTTCTCTCTTCATCCAGTCCTTAACAAACAATGCTAAGCCACACTTTTCACCTTTTTCTCTTTCTTTCCTCAAATACAAGAAATGGAGCTCCTTTTCTGGCACTGCCAGTACAACAATGGACTTTTCCTTGTGGTTTGTTGGTAGGAAAATATCAAGCCTCAATATGTTTGATCCCTGTGTCCTCTGAAGCATATTTCAAGCAAGGACCAAAGAATATGTATTATTACTAAATACAAGATTACAAAAAAGAAAAAGAAAAAGAAAAAGAAAAAGAAAAAGAAAAAGAAAAAGAAAAAGAAAAAGAAAAAGAAAAAGAAAAAGAAAAAGAAAAAGAAAAAGAAATTTTAGCCATCAGAGAATGGAACAAAAAAAATTCTCAGAAAAAATGATCACAACATTGACCAAGACAATGTCTCATAATACTCAGGATCACAGAATAGGAAAGGAAAAGCTAGAAAATTGGAAGGTATTTTAACAGAAAATTGAGAATAAATATTGAATTTAATTTTTTCCTCTTTTCCCCTTTTTCTTTCTCCTCCTTTTAAATTCTCACATTTTTCTTTACAGAAAAAATCTAGCATGTTACAAATTTTCAATATCTTTTCATAGATAAAGCACATAAATAGTCATCTTACTGAAAACTGTTCTATGGAGTATTTTATTCTGAATCAGTATTTTCTCATTTATTCTGTCAGTATTTTCTCAAAAGTACTCAGAAAGGCTCTGTTTACTCATGTAGCTATGATTCCACATAGCCATAAAATCAAGATTCAGCTCCTCCTGAGCGTTGTTTCATGCTGACACCAACAATCTGCCTTACCATTGCAAAGAACTGACAGCTAATAGCACATTAGCTATTCTTCCCCCCTCATCTCCGAACAGAGTCCAGCACGAGAAATCCCTGTTCTCCAGCAGATCTTTGCTGGCTGACACTGTGAACCTTTTAGGGCAACTCCCTGTGGTTGCACAATTTGACCCACTAGATGTGGTGAGGAGGTTAACTCTGCCTCACGTGCCTCCAGCCCTCCCCTTTTCTGCAGGGTGCTTAGACCTTACTTTCCTCAGTTAACACCTGAAAACAAGAAGGCAGCAACAGCATTCCCGGAAATCCCTGTTTGTGTTTGCCAGCCTTCTTGTGTCCCTTGGTGAAAACTATCAGGAGGAGAAGACAAGCCAACATGAACAGCTCGTAGAACCGCTCTGCTTTGCAAACAAGAAATGCTATGGGGCAAAATATGGAGCAGGGGTAAGAAAAAACAGGTTCAAATGCCCCAATATTGGTAAGAGATACCTCACAGTTGATCCTCACTATTATTGCAGACGTAACTAAATATTAAAATACATTTTCTCATAACTGCTACCTTTACTTTATCTTACATGGCAAATTTAGTCCCTTTATTTGTGTTTTTTATACGCACTAACACCAAACAACAATCAATAAGCAGACATCCTCTTGTAAATGTTATCTGTCATAAAATATATTAAGCTAACAGACATAACATGCGATTCCCACAGGGCCAATTACAGTAGGCCAAAAAATCCCCATCCTCTGAGCAACTGTGTAGTTTCAAAGAAATTCTTTCTTACTCCGTGAAAGTGAAGATTACTCATAGCACGACAGATCTGGAAGAACTATTAAAGGTTTCACTCCCACTTGTCACCAATATTTTAAGCCTGACATCTAGCTTCCAAAATTATTAATAATTTACCTAATATTTCCTTGGAAAGACCTTGTCCCAAATGAAGAGCTTGTTCCAACCTTTAGGGAGCAGTAGACATATTAAAAATTCAGCACAATTTTTCATTAGTGATCTTTTACTGTGATATCAAAGGAATGGTACTATTGCAACGAGGGCCTTGATCCAATAAAGCACTTATGCACATGCATAACTTCAACAGGATTAATCATGTGCTGCAGCTAAACATATCCCTAAGTACTATTTACAGATAAGAGCTCATCGGTCTGAGTCCATTTCTGAATTCTGTTTAAACAGAGCATTACACAGTGGTACAGAACAGTAATATACCAACTGCTGATCCTTTAAACAAAAGAAAGGAACATCTGCTCCAAGTGATCAGATGTATAAAGAAAAATATTCAGAAGCTGCCCACAGGGGAATAAACCTGACAGACAGGAAACAGAAGAAATAAAATGAACAAAATAAACCTAAGTGAGGCGTTTAAAGGAGTTGCACAACTTCACGGCCTCACATAATGAAAATAATGAGAAATCTAGTGCTGCTGGGCAGATTCACCAAGTCATTCCCCCATGTGTGTGCAAATGGCAGAGGAAGACAGCTGATCTCTGACTGCAAAACATAATAATAATGAGGTGATGGAAAGCAGACGGGATATGAAATGGGAGAGTCAGCCTCCTGCAGCTTCATTCACTGTGAATATCTGTGAAGTTTCGAACAACAGCTGTGGAAACAAGTTCCTGAATTTCCTCCCTTAATCCCTCCAGTAATTCTGTAATTTAAGTATAAATGCTTTGGAAGTCAGGATTAACCTTTCTACACAGCACATTGCTAAGTGTCTTTTGTGAGTGGTGGATGCTTGTGGGAGAGGAACCACAAATTAAAGTGATGTTGTCATACAACTAGGTGAGAAAAAGAGCTAGAGAAACAATGCCAAAACTGTTTTTTCCTTATCAGGTGATGACCTACCTAGCCTGGACTTTACAGCTAAAGTGAGTTCATTGATTAAACTTTTCTGACATTGCCATTAAAATCGTTAATGGTAACAGTCATAGATTACAGACTCTGTTGTAGTGCTCTGTCTAAATCAGAACAAAATGTTTGCTCTTAAAAGGAAAAAGAAAATGTAATTATTGTTCAATAAGCGTCAATCTGGAAAAAAGTTGAAACAGTTCAGTGTGTTCTTGGTTCAGTAACAAAATGTCTCCTGGGCAGTTTTCTTTGGACCCCAGACTAGGAAAAGCGTATTCATTCTCTGTAAGAAAAAAACAACGTAGCACATCATAAAACTACTACAGTGACAGAAAGCAGTGAAAAAGAAAGGGTTAAGGCTACCACCACCCCTTATTATCAAACCGATATCATTCTGAGGTCGTTATACTATGTTCCATGCTGTTTGCTCTCTAATGGAAAAGCATTTTGTGTGGTGAAATGAAAGTCCTGTGGCAGTTCAAGGAAATGCTGCCCCTTTCTGTCCACCCCACCATTATGCCAAAAGCTGTAGCAGGTGCAGCAGCAAACGTGCACTACCTGCTCAGCTCCTGTCATTCAAAATTTGTTTATTAGCCTTAAACCGTAAGACCTCTGTGGGGCTCATGCTGGCTCTGACACACTTTCAGGTGCTACCAGAGCCTGTATGCAGCGCTCCAAAACTGCAGAAAGTCTTGCTGGGAAAAAAGTAGGGTAAATTTTTATGTGTGTAACATTTAGTTCCTTGCTGGTTTTATAGTTGCCCATCCTGTAAGTACGTCGCATGGTAGGACAGGAAGACAGTATAAAACCTGTACGGGTTTTTTTGGAGTCTCTTTTCCCTTCTCCTTTTGAGAGTGAAAGCCTATCTTAAAGAAATAAGAGTCAAAATACTTTTTTTCTCTCTCTCCCTCCTTTTGGTAATGGTTCATTTCCATCAGAGTAACTGATGGAAAGCTCTGAGGGCTTTTTAGTCACATTTTTATAGCCAACAGCATATAATCACAATTTTATTTCTGGATATGTCTCCCATATAATTGTCTCAGAGCACGGATCTCCTCTCCCCACACAGGGGCATGTAACATATGAAGCAGGACTGATTTATTAGAGCTTTTTAAGAAAGAGGCTTATTTTTCTTTAATTAATCATAATACTTTGCCTGAATGTTGGCAAGCACCTGGAGTGTCCTGACACATGGCAGTCTTATCCTTTCGTATTTGAACATAAACAAACGAATGAAAAGGAGACCAGCCAGGGAACTCTTAATGGATGGTGGGTTTGGTTCTCCTTTTAAAAAAGTTCTCTGGCAGCAACACAAGAAAAGCGTGAGCCTGGATCACCACCTGTAGACTCTGACTCATTCTTCATAGCTGAAAAAAGTCAAGGAGAGGTCAGGAGGGAACACAAGTCAAATCATTCATTAAAGCCAGTTGCAGAAAGACCTGCCATACTGTATTATAAGCAAATATCTTGAACAGTGAAAGAAGCCTAAATGTGACAATGGAAAGATCCCATAAATATTAAAACAACCAGGGATGCTTTTTGTTCTTTGGTTCCCTGGAGTGTCTGTGGGAAACTATACCTTCGAGGGCATCCCACTAAAGCCAGCTGATCCAAGCTGGCACAGGGCTTGGATGTTCCCGTTAAGCAGAGCAATGGAGAAGGGAGAAACTAGACCCTGCCTGGAGCTCGCCTCTGTTTTGGAGCCTGCTCCATGGCTCTGAGGGATTTGGAAATGAGATATTGGATATTCTCCAAATGAGATTTGGAGAATGAGATAAAATGGAGTGGTAAAATGAACTAAAAAAATAAATCTCTCAGTAGAAATGAACTCTGCATGAAATGCCTCACTCCCCAGTCTGGATGCTTGCCAGCTATGCAAAGAATAATTGGGAAAGGAAACCATCCTCCTGCAGACAGAACAGCTGCAAACTAGGCAGCAAATTAGAGTTTGCGAAGCTAAGGCAGACATGCAGTCTACACCAATTCTTATCGAAGGTCTTTTGTGCTTGGCTACTGGACACATGACAAATAATCCAGTATACTAAAAGGAAAGACACTTGAGGCAAAAAAAGAATAGAGAGCTAAAAATCAGAGTCCAGAAAAAACAACAGGATCTTACACACTGTGGCAAATGGCACAAGCCAGGCAATGGTCCAGACTCTGCAAAAACAGAAAGAATCACAACAGGTTACGCTGCTTGCAAGATTTTGCGGATACCATCAGGATGAGAATAGTGCAAAGATGAACCACCAGGAAAGTGTGGAAGATGCCTCCTAGTACAAAAAAAATCACAGATGACAAGGAAGGACCAATATAACCACTCCTAGTTTTAACCTGGATGTACATATACCAGCCAGTGAGGCACAAGAAAGAGGAAAATGAGCACAGAAAGGCAAGTAAAAAGCAGGAGAAGAGATAGAAATAAAACTCTGGACTTACAGTATCATTTTTTTGCTTACCTAAAGGAGTATGTGAAGTGGATGAGGGAGCAGATAGCAAATAAATACAATTTGTAATAGTATCATTAAACTGCTAAAAATATGTTTCCCTCTTGATGTCATCCAAAGCGAGTACTAGGGATGAGGCCAACATACTTAAGCAAGCACTTGACACCTCTTCAATATATGGAAGCTCCCAACTTAATATGAAAGAGGACAGAAAAAAGCAGTAGCCCCAGGTAATGCCAACAGAAAAATAAGAGTTAAATAATCTGATTGCTGTAGCAATCACAATCAGATGAAAGAGCCCACAGGAACTGTACTCTTCCATGATCACTGTAGAAAAGAAAAATATGAAACCTTTCATTTAGCATAGACCTTAAAGATTTTAAAAGTATATAAAAAGACAATGTTTTCCACTGAGTGATAAATGTTTGGATATTTGAATTGTTCTGTTGTTATTGATAGGAATTTTTTCCATGCTTCGTAAATCGAAAAGGTTCTAGCAGGTAATCATAAAAAACAGTGCTCCTCTTACGCAGTCAGAGTACCCTTTCAGATATACTCTTTCCTTTGACTGTATCTGGGTAATTGAAAAGTCTTCCCGGAAAGTATGACCAGACTTCTACAGTAGGTATCAAAGTATATGTAAATTATGTAAACTGTATACAAAAGCATGCCTAAAAGCTTCTGTGCTGCTTTCAGAGAACACATACCACTTTGCTCTCATGTCAACTTGAAGAAATATAAATCTATAGAAATGAAGGCACAATGAGTAATGTTGGGCTCATTTCCCATGTTCCATAGACTGGAAACTATGGTTGGAGAGCAGTGTTTCTCAGATGAGAATCTGAGGTGGTGTGTAAGATACGAGAGTAATATCAGTGGTATGTGAAACAAATATGAAAATAAAAGCATACTCATTCTTGCCATGCAAACAGAAAACCAATAAATGAGCATTAAAAATCCATCCTATTTTTCCGCTGATTGTAATGAAAAGCAGTACATAGTACAAAATGGCCAGAGGGATCTTTTTCAGAAAAAGTTAGATTATCTTTCTTTAAAAAAAAAATTGATAAACACTGCTCTAGACTATTTGAATGCAATGGAGTAGAGGAAAGTGCACAGCTGCATTAGGAACCTTTCAGATTTAAAATAAAACTTGTATAGTCTTGGAATTCTTACAAAGAAATACAAAGTACTTCATTGTGCCTGTGTTCTGGACTGAAAAGTGAACAACTTGACAGGGCCCTAAAGTCGGTGAGGAAACTAAATGTGAATGCAAAAGCTACTCCAAGCAAAAGTAAGGTGCCAAGACAGGGCATGCCCTGGCTCTAGACTCCACTGTGCCACACCAAACTGCACGCTGTGCTGATTTCCTAAAGGTTAAAATATATTTTTTCAGTGTGCTGTGATTATAAAATTAGAAGCTAATTAACCATTAGGTAAGGTGAATCAGCCCATCCTCCCCTGAATAATATCATGTACTAAATCAGTTGCTGATAGCAATAGGAACAGATCTATACGGAGATTACCCTTCCTGCAAACACTGCTATTCATCCCACTACGTATTACCTTTTTTCCAAAATTTTGAGCACCACATCTCACAAGATAGCTATGATCTCCTCCTCTGAGAATGATGCTGATGATCTACCCGTATACTCATGCTCCAGTAAACATATTGTATAGCCTGCAGCCAAGCAATCCTAGCACTTTAATTTACTCACTTGTCATAATTGATTTATATTGTAATGATAATAAATGCAGAAGGCGGAAGAGTCTATGTTCAAAGATTTGCCTTGGGTTTTGGCACTAACTGGTCCTCTGCACACCATGGTGCTGAGCCACACTCACATGAAGCCCAGAGTCTGAAAGCAGAAAACAGAAACTGTGATTGTATGCAGTTCCCCATATTTTGCATTGCTATACAAATGGGGTTTTAAAAATCAGTGATTCTTTAATGTGTTACATCACAGTTCACAGGATATTGTATCAGTAGCTTTTTCTACACAGTAAAAAACTAATCAGTGTCTAATACGATTTTGTCAGGGCATATGTCTGCTCCTGAAGACCTGTCCTTGATGAAGTTCAACTCATTCATGCGACCAACCTCAGAGAGAACTCTAGGGAACTTCAGTATGACAAGCACCTGCAAGGTCAAGTCAAACTAATTTAGCACACAGCATGTGCCCAAAACCTCTTTCAAATCCTTCCTTTTTTTTGTTTTTTTTTGATTCCCTATTGTAACCACAAACAGCTTGAAAAACATTCTAATTCAGAGCAAACAACAGGAAGCAAAAAGAATGAATATACGTAAACAGTCTTCAGCCCATTCTTCCACTCTCTACTTTACAACAGCATTGAAGTCTGCGAATTTGAGAGAATACCAGTCTAACAGTTAGGGCAACACACTGGGACTCAAAAGAGCTGGAGACTGGTAAATCCCTGGCTTCACTATTGACATGTTATGTGAACTTGACCCAGGCTGCTTGGGGTTTCTACTTCCCTTCTCTCTCTTGGTCTGTATTGCCTATATTTTTCCTATGAGCTCTGTAACCAGATTATACAATGTCTAATATAACATGACCCACTTTGTTAAAGAATGGCTAACTGTTTTAAACAATAGTAATACAATAGATAAAAACTTCACTGACTTCATCCTCCAACAGATGGATATAAAAATAACATCCGAGTATATCTGGAGCCATAATCCTCCAAAAAGTATATAGCTGCAATCCCTGCAGCTATCCCAATTGCTGAGGATCTATATGATAACATGTACAGCTGTTAATGTTTTGAAGACAGAAAGTATTGAATATTACTGATTTATTATTAGAGCATGTGTGGTCCCAGTCTTCACTATTGTTTTTGCAGTGGTTAGTTAATCGATATTTGGTTCTCAGGCTCAGAGGTTGATTTTCTATTGCATGTGGCTTGTGTAATTAGTTTGGCTATTTTCCCATAGTTTTAACTTTAACCTTAAGGGATTCAGGGAAATGACAAAGATAAGGTAGTGTGTGAAGAAAGCTGAGAGGGCCTATGTTAACAGGCTTTTGGATCTGAGCAGCAAATGGATACCATACAGGAAAATAATGGGTTTCCATTCTAAACATTATTAGGGCAATATTAGGGCTTGCAGTGTGATTACACAGTCGTCAGGATAAAAAGTGTCCAAGTCCTCAGAAAAAAATTAATTCTTTCCTCTACAGAACTTTTTACCTTCCTAGTCCCTCCTTCGGCTGCACCTCATGTCCAAACACATTATGGAGCATTCGTTCAAGCCTGTCCTCTCCCAGAAGCAGCAAGGGATGGGGCATGTATGGTCCATTAACTATAGCTACATCTAAATTGAGCATTTGAAAGCGTTAGTAAGTCCCCAAGCTCTCTAGCTGTGCTTAACGCCATAATAGGAGAGAAACAGATGCTTCCCTTCCTGTTCTCCCTCCAACTCTCCTTGCAGAGATAAGAAACTTGGATGCATCCCCCCAGTCAGAACTGTGAGATGCTCCAACAGAGAAGTGCAGGGGCGAACTATGTACTTCTTTGCTTAAAATCTCCAAGAATGATGTATGCTGTTTCTGCTGTAACTCTTTGGGGTTGTAGTACTTATCAAGATTCTTTTGTAATCACAAGGAGAAAGGAGGGAAAGCAATCATGGCCTTTCAGGTGGTCCATCTGTTCCCTCATCATTACCTAATATTCAGTATTGGAGATAGCAGAAACACGTCAAAGAGGGAAAAGTGGCGTAGGTCTGATCCCATGCCCACAAACCAGAGATCTGAATTCTTCATGTCTTGGACTGAAGGGGAACAGAAATTTCCATTCCCCCTACAGAAATCCCTGTGCAAAACCCTTTTACACAGGTAAGCATTACTAGAGCACAGCTCTTGCTGGTGAACCACACTGAAGCCACATCGGTGTTTGAGGTAGTAATGCCCAAACATGCTTGGATGGAGGCCCTTGCTGACAGAAGTATACAGAGAGCAGGCTGGCAAGCTTGGTGAAGACGGCCTAAGGAGGAGCTGAGGAGCGCCGTGAGCGCTGTGCAGGCTTGCTCAGTGGCTGTCCCACACTGTGCTGGCGGAGCAGATGCAGCTTGAACCAGTAGAAGCCATCAGGGCACTCCAGCTCCCCCTGACAGATCTTCTGGACTAGTCCAACACTTGCCTGCTGGATGGAGCCCAAATAATTCAATCCTCAGTGGATTCCACCCTCACTAGTGCGATAGGACAGTACAAGCACCAGCACCAGCCAGTACAACATTCAGAATCTTGGCTCCTTTTTCATGTTACAAGACAGCAGCAAAGCTGCTCTCAGGAAGATAGGAAAAAGTTCTGAGCCTAGCTCTAGTCTTGATTTCAGTGAAGGGAAGCTCCAGAGAGCAGGCTTTAAGCACTTGCCTTGATATGTTTTTATGGCCAGAATAAATATTCTTTAACATAATGGAAGTGATCTACCTAACCAGTTTTCTAATCAAAAATGTATTTAGCACAGGCATATATCATTTTCATATATTTTCTAGATTATATTTTAAATGTCCTTGGCCCTTATAAATACAGCTGATAGGAAAAAAAATCTTGAGGTGAACACTGAAAAGAGCTTTAGCTACTGAATATTTTATGTTCTGTGCATCCAACACTCCTTCAAGTAATAACATCTGCAATGTAAAAAGGAAAAGGAAATTGAAAGGGAAATGAAGTGGCTTCACAGAATGGCCCAAAACCATCTGTGGCCATACCTTCATCTACTCTCCAGCAAAGCTCAAACCAATTAGGGAAAAATGACCGTTCATGATAAAAAGAATAGAAAGCCTGACCAGAGTGCGTATCTTACGCTGTATGACTGTTCCTCAGCAGTCTGAAGACATGATGTACAAAGTTAATGCGTACTGTTCACTGAAAGCAATGAACAAATTGCAAAAACAGGAACCAGCTGTCATAACCAAAGAGAAGGATAGCTAAACAACACCGATGGGCCCTTATTTTTAATACCAGTTCACAACAGAGTACAGGAAGAGCTTGTTTCAGAGACAGCAGCATTTGTAATATAAGGAATCATAGCCATAATCATAGCCAGAATCAGCAAAAAATATAGCTAGCTTGCAATAGAGCACAGAAAAGAAATTTTGCTCCCTTTGAAATCAGTTCTTTAAGTAGACACAGGAGCGAATACTGACACATTCCTTTTTCTCCTGCCTACACCAGAGTTCACCCAGTGTAAAACTGAAATGAACACCAAACTTCAAGATACCCTAAAATTATTTTCTCCTTTAGCATATTATATATCCCAGAGATATATAGTTGCAGAACATTTTTTCCTTTCATCTTTAAAAAAGGGTTGCTGAAGTCAATGCTTGGACACTAGTAAACCAGAGAACTGTCAAGTTTACATCTTCTGTCTGTACAAATCAGGAATTACTGAATCACTGGACTGAGAGCATTAGACTAGCAAAGGTGCAAGAGGGCCTATGCATTCATTCTCCCTTTCTTCTTTCCCTAAACCAAACATAAACTGAGGATGAGGGAATGCATATAAAAAGAAACTACCCACTGGTTCATGACAACTTTCTAATGAAATACTTTTCACTAATTTATTTTTTCTCTATATGCATTCTTCATTTGTTCTTTATTTGCTTATGCTTAGTCATAATTCCATATTTGCCTGATGGTATGCAAGTTCAATATAAAGCATGCTAGGACATAGCCCACATGCTTTCAAGGGCAGCCTGTTTTTAAATACTTCCAGGGTATAAATGTGGCAAAACCACAGTTCTTCATATTGGCAGTGGTTCTGACTAGAGCTAAAGCCTAACAGAAATGAAGGACATTCCTGAAAGTATCAGTGAAAGAAAATAATGTTGATGTCCCTCTACTATTGCTTGGTTTTGACTTCCCAAGAAAAGACATGAGACTACGGAAAACACAGGAGGTCTTTCCCTGGTACTTTTGTGGCTGATCAGCCAGGAGGAGCTGTGCCAGGAAGACTCACATAATCAGTTTCAGTTCACCAGCTCTCCCTACATACATTCACTTACACAGGTATAATCACAGTTGTGCCTATCACTGGATATTCAGCTCCCCTTTACATTGTTCTCAGGCCAATACACAAATTATTTCATATTTGGCTTATTACAGCAGCTGTTGCAGCTTTTATCTTAGTTACTTTCCTTTTTCTCCAAGATCTCCAGGACTCACACTAACTCTTGGGTTCCTGCTAAGCTACACTAACTAAGGCTTTGTGGCCTCGTGCCAACATGCCTTCAGTCCTACAGAAGTTAGCCAAGGGTGTCTATAGAAGGCAGCCAGAAGAATAAATCATAAACCCTACTTCATTTCATATAGTGAGATGAATTTATTTAGAGATTTGTTGCACTGCTACCAGATGTACTAGGTATCTTTAAACAAACAATTTATGAATGAAACCATTTAATTTCTCTTGAGAGTTCTGATACTGTCATACAATACGTTCTTGGGCAACTCACCTTCACATCTTAAATTTTACTGCCTATAAATTCTGTCATTTTTATTTATTTCCCTGTTTTTGCAAAGGAAATGTCTTTGACCCTTCTGCTGTCTTCCTGTGACCTATTCAAGAGCTTCCTGTGACCCACCCAACCCATTGTTATGGCTTTGGGGCTTTTAAACCACAGTCTCGAGTTTGTTATGGCATGGTGAAAAATGGCTTTTGGTATAATGCATGGAGAGGATGTTCTTTGGATTTTTCTGAATCAACATCTACAGCAGGCCTACACACAGATTATAGCACAAAACCATCACTTGCTTGCACCTTCACTCTGTATTTATCCAGTATGGTAGCTGGCTGAATGGCTGAGATGCAGTAGTGGCATTCAGTACAGCAGTGGAGGACATACCATGAAGGAAAATGGTTTGGGAGAATATTGTGATGGGAGGAGATGCTGATTTGGAGAGATGGAAGTGTACTAAAGGAAAACTGCAGAAGTAGGGCTCCGAGACACAGAAAGAGAGGGCTGGTGGAGGATGGGGGAGGAACGGTCCATTGCATATTTTGACCTGTATTTTCACAGTACTGGAGTAAATGATCAATACTCCTGCATACCGTAGTACTCACAGATGAAATGATAGGCAATATATTTCATGAAGATATAAAGTAGGCATTGAAGTGCTTTGAAATCCTCACTTGGAAAAGATTAGTTCAAAGTATTATTCATAAAAATAAAGATTTCTACCTTTGCTTCAGAATAATTGACAGGCCCACTTCATGCCTTCTATTAGAGAAGGATGAGGTGGAAATACACCGTATTTCCAATGTGTCATTCTAAAACTTACAGCAGAAAGCCCTGCTAGGGATTTAGCTTTAACTCAGTGAATGAATTTCACACTCATTCATCTGTTACTGAAGACTTCTGGGTTTTAACACTATTGCTGGTTTTTTCCCCCCCCCCCCCTAGTTTCAGAGTGTTCCAGCATAATCATATCCTTCAGGCAATTGCTCTTGTACAGGCAGAATACAGTTCAAAGTGCTTCAGAAGAACTGTAAGGAGAAAAAAGTGCTGATTACATTTAGGTTCAGCAGAAGAAGGGCACAAGCACTGTACAGTTTAGGCACAGTTTAGGTTTCTGCACTACTCAGGCAGTGGAGATCTACTCGTTTGTAAAAGAAAAAAAAACTTTGCAATGTTTTTGGATTTGTACATCATGAACATCAAACACCAAATATATAGGTGCCACAGATGAAAGTAGCTTGCCCACTTCTTCAGGCACAAAACATTTACTCCCACTCGCCACGAGAACACTCAGCAGCTTTTGCCAGACTCCCTCAGGTGAATTCCTGCTTTCCCTAAAACGCATATGCTGGATCACAACTCCAGCTGGTCTAAATAAAAATTTAATTGAAGAATATTAATTACAGAATAAATTAACTACACAAGTTCAAAACAGCACATAAAAATTTAGAGACACTTTCCCATTTTCCCTGTGGCATTTAATCTGCCAGAAACTCTATCTGTACAGTACACTCTGTTATTCTAATCTGCTTTGTTAGATCTATGACCCCTTTTGTATCCTTACCTCTGGGAAATTTTTCACTTTCTGATGACAGTACTACTGATTAAGTTGTTCTTAATATACAGTTTTAATAAGCTTTTGAAAAGCTTCTAAAATATTATGTGTGGATTTTCTCCCATTATTAAAAGACAGTCAATGTGACTGGTTCTCACTCTATACGAAACACTTTCAAAATCTTCTATAGTCAATGAAGAGACTGTTGAGTTCAGAAAAGTTGAGTAGTCACCTCTACATACTGTCAGCCACTTTGCTAACTACAGAGCAGAGATGACTCGTCCCAGGTAGAAAAAAAGTGGCATTCTTGAGAGGGGTGTTTGAAGAATTCAATCATCTTCCACAAAGAATGAGAGAAAAATTTTGTTTGAGCAAGTGGAGAAAAGCCACTCATCTGGTGAGAAACTGACACCACTCTCTTGTTAAAGCGAGTGTGTACTTTGTGACCATGTTTTTGACTCTGCCTGGCTGTGCTCACATACACATGCACACAGGAAGGAGCCCAAGAGGAAAGAGACAGGGCCTACAGCACAAAACGTCTGAGCACATATGCAATACCCAAGAGTTGCTGAAAAGGAGTGTCAGCTTCCCAACAGTTTTTAAAAACTCTCAGAGGCTCAAAACCTCTAACACTTCTGTCTGTATTAAAAATAAAAGCCCTTCTCTTAGTGTAAGACAGTCAAGTAACCAAATATAAAAGTAAACAGAATGGAAAAAATACCAAAGATCTTTCCAAGCTTTCCATCATACAGCAGTGAAAAGGACCTGTTGGAACTCTCTGTATTTTCTTTCTTCCCCCTACAGTTGTAACAGAAATCCATAATGAATTACCAAAAATGAAAGGTTTTTTGGACCACATGCCATTTCTTGGGTCAGTGTTCCCAAGTGTTCCCAGATTAATTGTTGTAGAATGATAACCAGAACATTCATGTGAAAATGGTCTCCTTCTGAGAGGAAAGTTTTGAAAGAAGTCTCAAGTGAAGAACTCTTCTATACAAGAGAGAAAGGCACATGTGATGAAACTGAAAAGCAACACATTTTAAACTGCTACCTTTTACACCACATATCATTAACCTGTGTGGCATTTTGCTATGAGATGCACTCAAGCACTGGTTAGCAATAAAGCTAGAATTAGGCATTCATATGGATAATGAGAATATCCAGGGTCCTTTCTGAAAGGGTAAAATTTAAAGACATAAATTATTCTTACCTTAGCTCATGAACAGGCTAATGAAACAGCTGGAAGAAGGAAGAGCCTTCTGAAATGGCCAGGTTTTGTCTATAAGTATCTGCCTGACATTGCATTTATCTCTCTCTGGTGCTCGCTCTGCCTAGGCCTGGATACTGAACTGGATGAGCAGCTCTTCTTATCTCACAAATAAATCAGGAGTTGCTACTACTATCTCTGGTGGTCTCACGTATTTTCCAGAGGCCCCTTGCACATACATTACATATTGTCACTCATGCCTGCACCATACCATTTCTTGTGGCTCCTGAAGACATTGTGCTTCTAAGGGTTTCTCTATCTGTCAGCTGACCCTGGAGTCTCCAGAGAGATTTCCACAACAGTGCTACACAAATCACTATAAATTTAGCCCGCAATAGCCCAGCCCAATTCTCACCTTAGGACTGGGAGGGAAGAACGCAGCAGAGATGTGTCTGCAGCCCGGCCCGGCACTCGGCATGGGCAGACCTGGAACTCCGCATCCCTTCAGAAGTGTTTCCCACGATCCGATGGGAACCGAAGCCTACCGCAGAGCAGCAGTCTGCCAGAATACACAATCACATAGACAAGGCCATGTCCATGAAAAGGAAAAGGGCCCAAACCAAAGCGCATTTGCAGATCAGCAGTTGTGGAAAACTAAGCTTACATGCAGATAACCCATCTCTTTATTGTAGAATGAACCTAAGTCTAAGTTATTGTAGAATGAACCTAAGTCTAAGTTATAAGCATCTCTAACAGTGAAAGTTGTCCAAATCTGGACCTGAAAAAAATGTTGTGGCTTGGGTTTATGTTTAATATTTAGTCATACTGCACTTGCTGTAAAACAGCTAGAAGGTCAATATTACCATAGGGAGCTTCTTTTTTTAATTGCTCAGCATCATGTTGTTGAATGGAAAACAATGTTTCTATATCATTGGGATCCCTGATTTCCAAAATATTTATGTTTTTCTTTCCTTTTTTGAAAAATCAGAATGATGAGGCAATAGATAAGAGAACGTTTTCAGTATGAGAACTATCAAAATGCTAAATTTCTATTTCCTAGAGGAATAAGAGCCTGGAAGCCTGAAAGATGCAGTCACTAGTAACTTAAGCTACTAGAACTACAGAGAGTACAAACAGTTTTCTAGCTAGGGAAGCACTGGGCCTCTCCGTACATGCATGGGTTCTATCCTCCAGAGGAACTCAAGCTGCAAATGCCAGCAAGACTTTCCCAGAAATAAACTGTACTTCAGTGTTCAGCAGTGTTCCAAGCTGCAGGAGACACAAAATCAGAAGACCAAAGGAAAATGAGCACAACAGCCAAGTGATTTATACCATCAGTTGAAGGCAGCGTTATTACAAAATGAGGAAAATGTCTTCACTTAAAGCACTCCAATCACTTGGCGAAACGTAAACACCAAAACCTCACACCTTTGATACCTTTGTATACAGACTGATAATCGTAAAACATAAATTAGAGAAAAGAAACTCACACCTGCACTATTAGAAATGTGAATACCTATAACATCAAGCAAAATCTCTCACTAGTTGTTTAGTAGAACCAAGTCAGAAAATAAAATTAATTTGTTCTCAATCTACATAAAGCATTTTCCACCCTGCTCTGGTACTCAGCAGTAAAAATTTCTGTTTCCTACTAGCACAAGCAAGTACCAGTGCAATAGTATTGACAGGAGCAATGAGATCAGCAAATACTTTCCTTTCTACCCCACTGTAGTTTTCTCTATGGAGCTTCTCCTGAAAGCTGGAGGATTTTTATCTATGAAAACTATTAATGCTGTGAGGTTTTGTGTTGTTCTTTTTTTAAATGGTTTTCAGCGTTGATTCATTGCAACTCTCAATGTTGCATTATGAAAAATAGAAAGTTGCCCCCTAACTAAGGGACTATACTGCTCTCTGAGGTGTGCCCCATTGCCTTACTGAAGGGAAGCATACCTATTGTGCAGAGCAATGGTCCAGACCAAAAAGAATTCTTTTTGGCTGAATGCACTTGAAGTGGGTCATCTTGCCTACTGGAGACTGGGGTAAACAAGTAAACAACTTACTGCAAGTGGCCAGAAAGGGTAACAGATAAACTGAATGCAAGAATGGAGGCAAAGAAAAAATCACCAGACCAAGGTTTGCAAAGCTGAAGAATGTACAGATTCACATTTTCTGCAAAATTGGATGCAGATCATAACAAAGTGTAAGAGTGTGGGTATATGAATGAGCTCATGCCCTTCACATGAAAAACATAATAATCCACTTTATTTTTTAATCACTCTCTTTGATACTGAAAAAACAATTCCTGGCTGCATGTCTTGTCATTCAGACTACTGGTTGAAACTGAAAACATGAATGGGGAGTATCAGAGCGGACCTATGGAAACACCACTTTGTGCTTGCAGGTCTGTTCTGCACTTGTTGTTCAAGGTAATCAGAAGTAAGCCAGAGCCCTCCTCCCCCCAGCACTGCAGCGTCACACAGATCCAGATGTGCAGAATCCCCATCTGGTGAGAGTGTGCCAAGGCCCAAGGCCCAGGTGTTTTTCTTGCATACAAACAGAAAATTGAAACACCTGAAAGAAAGACATTCCTGACCCAAAATCTTATGTATGTTGATCTGCATGTCCTGATATAAATTTGCAAGACCCTCAGGATATCAAACACATCCTCTGTAACATAATGGGATATACATTAAACATAGTGCATTAAATGGCAAAGTAAAGATACTTTAACTATTTTGTTGTGACGCTTAAAAGACAAAAAGAAAGGCATTGCCATATCGCATCAGACTCCTGCTCCATCTATTCAGTAAAAACTTCTGGGATAACATATCCAGAGAAGGAATGTGTTGCTAACTCCAGACAGATGGTTATTGAATTATATTCTGAAGTCCAGGTATTTATTCTTATCCAAAACTAATTCAATGTTCCCACTATATAAACACGTCTAATCTCTGATGCCTGCCAAATTCTGTTCCAACAGCTCATACTACAATTACCTAAACTAAGAACTTCACCATAAACTTGGATGCTTCTGATCATGATGGTTGTCCAGACTCATCTCCAGATGAAAGAGCCTATGAATAATTAGTTCCAGAACATGAGTTAGCATGTTAAATTAGAACAACAGCATACACTAAGCCTGGTAAAGAGTCTATAGGAAAAGTATTAACTTTTAATCAAATAAATGTTTGTTAGTGAACTTAAGTGTCAATGGAATACAGAAAGAACATGTCTTGATCTGCTCTTTGCTTCCGAAAGAAAATGGATAAAGGATGTGTTTCAGAGATCTGATGTCACTGATGGAAAATTAGATGATAGGAACTAGGGAGATACTCAGCCTTGATTTCAAACCCTGTGATATTGGCAAGAAAAAATTAGTATATTAGCTAAGTGTTAGGCAACTCAAGCAGCTGATAATGTAGAGTGTGGAGCAGTGATCATACATATTGTGGAACTGATTGCCTCTCACTCACTAGTCCAAGTGCAGTCCAAATGAGTTATGAGAGAGAGGTGGCTATTCATTATGTGATATGACACATACTGAGACATCTCAGATCACTCCGCAAAAGGTAAGTCTTCACCTCACATATTGCTATGTGCTATATATCAATAGGCAGAATCATGCACTCAGCAAGAGCGGAAGGACAGCTCAGCTGCCTAGGCAGGAGAATAACTGCTCTCCTGGGATCCCCTGGAAAACTCATGATGGGAAAAGGAACAGGCCCCATTTCAACCTTCCATTGTCTTGCAGTAGGAAATACTGCTCCAGAATTTACTAGAGAGCTTTTCTACCTGGAAAACCAGACTTTTAAAGGGAAGAAGATGCCAAGGAAGCTCTCTGAGGTGCAGATCCAGTGGCAAAGTGCTGCCAAATACCTGTGAGGTGAAATTCCCAGAGAGACACAGAGTCAGCAAGTATAGTTCTCTGGCTACTTGATTCCAGTTGATCAACTTTGTGTTTAGCCTTCTGTTCTCAGCCTTTCCAGGCTTCTTTAGAAGGCTTCTTACTTTAGGCTTTCTTCTTAAGCTTCTTTAAAGAGAACAGTTTTGTCTTCCCCTAAAAAAAAAAAGAATGCTTTTTAAAGATCTCCCTTTTTCTCCGATTGCATCCCAGGAACATTTTTGCAGGAGAGGTGATCTGATGCCAAGAAAACAAAATATCTAATTAGCACTTCTTCTGGCAGGCTGAGCAAAGAGGCCATCAGCTGATCGAACACCGAGACTCTCTCCGCTGAGGGCGCAGCAGCAGTATGGAGCACAGAGCAGAAGAACCTTGGCCACCAACTCTCTGGTAAAGAGCTCCTTGGAGCTGCCAGGCTGGAACCTGGTCTGGCACCAAAGTCCAACCATCTACTTTTAGTCTTCCCCACCCACTTTTGATTTTCAACCCGTCCTTAACAATGTGTCCAAAGGAACTACAAACCCCTGTAATTTGAGTCCACAGCACACATGCTTGGTTCTCTTAGCTGTACAGATTTTCTAAGAAGCAGCTCACCCAAAGAGCTGTGGAATACAGGTGAAAAATACCAGCATCCACTTAGAAATATATAGTGTCTACATTTGCCTGTCAGAAAAGCATTACATTAAATTATTGCATGAGTCCAAAGACTTGGGGTCCGAACATGTCAGAGAAGGTGTCTTTGAAAGTTAGAGTGACCAGGCTTTATTGGGGAAATTCTCCCAACCATGACAGACAGAAATAAATCAATGAATAAATAAATAAGATCTTTCAACAGTGTGATGGAGATTACCCACTAAATGCCTTTTCCAAAAGCTCTCTTCAGGTTTGTGTATAGGAAAATGATTAATGGTGTGCTGTTTAGCACCATCTTGTGCTGACTTGTCCTTTGCAAAGCAATGCAGTCGAGGGAGAGAAACACACTCAGTTTTAGCAAACAAAAAGAGAAGATACCAGGTTTGGTGTTTGGGCTAGTTTTGATTATTTCCCAAAAGCAATTTTGGAGCATAATCATTAAGAAGAGCAGAAATTGGCAGAATATGCCATTCATTACTATTATAGGATTAAAAATGAAAATAAAACAAAACAGAACCCTGTATATGCAATGCTGCATGTAAATGTGTTCTGACTAGGAATAAGAGGAATAACAAAAAAGGTTATAATCATATGTTAATAAAGCAAATAGACTATATTTCACTATGCTACAGATAGTCTTGCAAAGCTCCCTCCAGCCTAAACCTCAGCGAGAAGTAGCTAGTGAAATTAGAAATGTTACCTGTGTAGAGAACCCAAGTTACCTAAATTAACTGTATGAGGAAAAATATGAGAGGGCAAAAGCTGTTTGTGAAGTCTGTACACTACAAGGGTTAATTTGTCTGGGCTCAGTTCATCTCCGTTTGGTCCGTTGGATTAGAGTCCCTCCTCTCCCAGCACTGCTTCAGCCCCTCGGGCATGCTAACAGTGATACTTGAAGTCCTGCTCACAGATACATAGCTCACAGCCATACGTCTATTTATCCTCACAACACTTCTTTGAAATTAGGAACTACCACTGCCTCTCCTTACTCCGAAGAAGGTCCTTTGCTTCATCCCTTGCTCAGTCATGTAGCACAGGGGTGTAAAGCTATTTTTCTCACCTTCAGGTGGAATGCCTGCCATGAGATATGATGCTGCATTGTCATGTTTGGACCCAGATTTGGGGGTAGTTTTCATGCCTGCAACCCCTTCTGTGTGTGCTGCCAGCACAGAACCCAGTTACCTAAGCTGTGTTTAGATACTCTCAGTTGGTAAAGATAAAGGGCCCAGTCTAAATCTTAACAAACTCATAGTAATTTTTTCCATTTGCTTTCCATTGTTCTTGGATTAGGTACTGTAAGGACAGGTGAGATTTCACAAAGAAAAATTTAGCAGGCTATTCCCCCTTTATTGCCCCTTCCCCCAAAAAATCCAGAAAGAAACTATCGCTGTAGTTTCCAAGACCCAGCTGAGACCTCAGAGTTTGGATTTTTTAATACTTTTAGTTTTAATGTGTAACCTTTCCAAAGGCTCTGAGTAGCTGTGAGCTGAAACAAAAAGAGAATCATTTCTCCCCATTTTACAACAGAAAATCTACAGCATTACAAGGAGGCCCTCTGCAGGGATCTGTCTACACTACAGCAGCTCCTGGGCATATCACTCTTTGGTCACCTCTTCCATCTGGGAAGGTGGAAGGAAGGTTTTCTCAAATAAACTACGGTTCAATCCATACACAAATGTCTAAATTATCTGTGGATTAAACAAATGCTGACTATGGGCAGACAACTGAAATGGCTTGGAACTTCCCTGTGGTTCAAGTCTCTCTTTATTTCCCAGACAAAGCAGCCACAGATTTCAAATCACAGCCTGCCTTACATAGAAAATTCACTCCTTGGACTAACAGAGATTTGTTGAAGGAGGGAAAGCATAATTAAATATTCCCCTGAGAGAAGCTGTATTTTTCCTGGACAGATGTAAAATGAGTGCTGCAATGAGAGCTGCTAAACAAAGTGTGTGGCTTTTGATAACTGCCTGTCTCCTAGGAAAGAAAATAATTTAGCATATTATTAAAACATATTGCAGATCTCCTCCCTCCTGAAAGAATATAACACCTCTTCAAAATACAGCAGGCAAAAAAAATCACCTTCACCATGGAGCAAATCAAAGGCAACTCAAATTCAGTAGCATTTACATTGGTATCACTGGAACTTGTGTGAAAGCAAGAGACTGTCTGGTTCAGCTGACTGACAGCCCAGATAGCAAGCAGTGGTAATGTAAAGAGATGGAGCAAATGGCACTCTATCTGCTGCACTGCTGTGATAACATATGCATGTGAAACTGTAACAATACTCCAGGAGTATTGTTTAGGATGCTTCTAAAAGGCAAAAACATATATTCAGCCTCATTTTATTCAACAGTTTAGACTGGATCTGAAAGATAAATAGATTCACTATTGATTTATTCACAAGACAAATCACTGATAGAGATAGTAAGACAGGTCTAGCACACATGCTCATGACTCGGCTATCTTCAGCTAAAAGTCTTTGGTTAAACATTATCTACAGGGTTTGCACCTGATAAATACCAAGGGGAAGAGGTGATACAGTAACTGATCTCTTCGAGAACATATCTAAAGTTTTTCAGATGCCACAAAAAAGAAAACGGTTTTGTGATCAAAAATGATTAAAAGAATTATTTCCTTTGATATTTCTATGAAATAAATCCTGTCCCGCAAAATCTGCAATGATCTGAAAACATCCTGTACAAAATGACACCCAAATAGAATAGAAGGAAGCAGATAAGGAAGGATAGACTACCTTAAAATTAATTTAAATCAATGCCTCTCTTTTAGGTACCAAGCTGTAGAATGGATCCAATGTGCCACTCCAAGTGTGAGGAAATCACTGAAGCTGAAATATGAGTTTCTTAATCCAGATGGAACTGGGAAGAATTGTATAGCTCTTCTAATCCTGACTTGCATTAGTCCCATTAAACACAGCTTTTCTGAAAACAGTTTCAAAAGGTTTCTATTAATCTTGGGTGTAATTTACAATGCACAACTTAGCTGCCTATCTCATACATTGGCTTCACTTGATGTTCAGTGCTTTCCTCTAGGAAATGAGCCAGATCTCCTAAAATTAGTATCCAATAATGCTGCAAAGTCAGTGGAGAGAAGTAACAGCCCCTGAAGACCTCCTGAGGGAGATCTTGCTCCTAAGTTCTCTCTTCATGGAAATTGATATCTAGATCCACTTCAGATCCAGCCTGTCTTTCACCTGAAAGGACCAAGGACTTGGTCACCACACCTCTCACCCTCTTCAGAGTAACATACTGAAAAGAGCACTTGCTAAAAACCGGATCCTAGACCTCATGCAGTTTGAAAAGACCTGAACCCACACCTTCCACGAGGCTGCCCCAGACATCACATTGCAGGTCACTCAGGAGAGGGGATTTGCTCCAGCCACCTTGGGTCGCTGTGTGGTCAGGCATGCAAGAGTCATCAGGCCAGAACGAAAGCAGATAAGGGTGAGTGTGATTATAAGGTAGAGATTAGGACAGTCAGCTGAGAGGTAGTGAGTATGGAAAACTCTTCCATAGGTCTGCAACAGAACTTTTGGGCTAGGTTCTCCCTCTTTCCTTTATCTTTTGAATTGCTTATGGTAACATCTTTCTCTTGGAAGGCATTGAGAATCATTGTTGAAATGGAAATTTTAAAATCCTTAGTGGGAACAAGTCATTTTCTGCTTGGATATTTAAGTATGTTTAAAGCATATACTTTTACAGAAGTGATTCCCAGCAGATCTACCTTCCAGCAATTTTTCCTACAGCACACCCAGATCTATTTACCAATGCTGCTTATTTAAGAGTCACTACAGACTTATATTGTACTCAGTGTAATACTTTACTCAGTATGATACTTTTATGAAGGAGCTACAATTTCCTAAAATTTAAAGACATACATGACAATATTCTGTGGTACCCCAGTGGACCCAGGCACACTGAAACTGTCCTCCTGGTTTACAGAAGAAGAGTTACGTGTTAGCACAGTTAAATATATTAGTGCATTCTGCAATGACCCAGTGACTTATATCAGTGTAACTAAATGGAGAGCCTAATGCCCTGTCTTCAGAAGTCCCAGAACCTAAAAGAGATTTGCTTTGTTCCTCCTGCATTTCTTGAATACATTATGCCCTTAGGAATCTGTGCCAGGCTACTCATTTAAACTGTAGCCTACTTATATAAGCACATCTGATTTGGAAAAATTAAGTCTTTAATTAAAAAGCAAGCTACTTGAGGAAGCAATTATCTTTTGTGTGTGTTTACATGATGACTAATGTAAGGGGAGCTAGATCCTAACATAAGTCCTTAGGCAATTACGGAAAAACAGTGATAAAAAATGGTTATCAAGCAACAGTCATTATTAGATAGCTTCCTCTATTTGCTCTCTTTAGCTCAAATTCCTCTGAAGTTTCCCAAAAGGCAAGCTGAAGTCTCACCAGTATGAAGTGCATATTATTCCATCATAAGGCTTCAGCCCATTTTTGAATGATGTCGTTTATTGCAGTGGTTTGCTTTAGTGTGATAGGCTGAATTTCCTTGAAATGAAAGACTGTTTTCTCTTTTTCAGACACAGCCTTTGTTTGTTAAGAAATTGAGTTGTACCATCTGAAGCTTGAATATACCTGGAATTGGTGGGGTAGGGAGTATGGGGCAGGAGCAGTTTACTTTTGTTTTGCAAATGTGTTTGTGAATAGCAAAGGTTTTACATATGTATGAACATGTGCTTCTGGTGGGTATATAAAACACCATTTTTTCTATCAAATTGTCAGAACTGTAGTTTTATTACTGAATTCAGCAATTGTATCTTACAAAGCACTATTACCAGCAGTGGTAAGACTGTCCAGATCACTAACACAGCCATGAAAGATCCCACATTTGAGAAAATGCCATGATTAACTTACCCTAAGGCAGTTGGATGAGGGCTATTGATTCAGCATCCCTCCTGCTCCATCTGAGCAGATTTCAAGCTATCCTCCCCTAGCGAAAGACCTAGCACTTTTGGTTAGATATGTCTAGACATAATCTAGACCATGGTCAGCCCCCACAAGCTCAGGCCCAGATGTTCCTATCCCAGCCTTACATTTGAGTGGGTGTGCCCCAAACTGAACTCCTTATTCTCCCACATGCCCTGTTTTTCATGCAGAGGAAACCCAAGTGCCTGCCCTGGACAGGAGCCATGAAGCCTCCACCAGCTGCTGAAGATACATGACTGAGAGGCCAGGTCTCTGAGGAGAGCTAATGTGGCCAAGGTCAAGGTTACCAAATCAGATTAATGAGATTCAGTGTAATGACAAATTAAGCTGATTCAGTTGCCTGAACATTGATATAGAGTGTCATTTTCTATGGCCTATGGTATTTGAGACACAGGGCTGGCAGATATGACAAGAAGCTATGGATGACCCACACTCCTGAGGAAAGACAGCCAGAGCACAGGCAGAATACCTTAAGGCCTCTGACATGACATTAGACACCTAAACTAAGTCACTCAGAGTTTTAAGTGGAGCAAGGTCAAATGCCATCCCCCCCCCCTTTTTTTTTAAAAAAAAAAAACAAGCTAAAAAAAGTTTGCAAACCAGACAGCCAGTGAAGAAGGCATGATGGAAAGGAGAGTCTGAAATAGTTTATCATCACCAGTTTGTGTTGACTTCCATAGCTTATTCTTGGTTCCTCCAATACAGATGCCCCAAGCTCATCCGTAAAACCTTTCTGCCATACTTTACCATCACATGCATGCACATAATGTGCAATGCACATGTGTACACTTACAATTTTTTTCCATTTAGTACGTCCATAAATATCTGCTGATATCTCATTGGCTCTGTAGACCAGCACAGTTAAGGCACACCAGTTCTTATACCCAGCTTTGCGCACACAGAGACCAATATGGCCAGCATCGCTTGTAGTCACCTTCAGTCAAAATGATACCCAGCTAAACACATACCCGTAGATATGTGTAAAGCATAGCATCTGTGATGAGTAAAACTCAAATTCAGTCCCTTTAATCTGCAAAAAGACAGCCTTTTTGCTTTTCAGAGAGTTACGTGCATGCTTATGGCTGAATTTACAAGTCAGCCCTGGTGCTTTCTGCTACTCCATTGATGTAAAAGATGACAAAGCTGTCTTAAAAAGATGCATTTCTTCAGTTACCTGCTCTAGGCCAGATCAGTCAAATGTTACTAACAGAGCACAATGTTATTATCAGAGCACAAGAACTTTGGTTCAGTCCTTGCCACTGATGATTCACTGCTGGGGAGTATGTAATGCCTTAGAAAAACATATATACTTTTTAACAAGCATTCAGAATGACAGAATCCCAACCTGAGGTTACACTGCAGATATCTACAGCAGGGTGCTGTTTATCTGAGGTTCATTCAAGTGCTTATGAAATGTAACTTTGAAATATTAGTTTTATTTGAAGAGTTCTGCTGTTTATTTCTATATGTGTATTTCAAGTAGAAAACATTTTTAATTAAGATGTTGTCATTAACAACGTAAAGCTGAGAGTATATATTTCATCTTATAGACTCACAACCTTGAAATCTTTACTGACTGTTAAAAGAAAAAATCAAAGTGTAGGAATAGGCAGTAACAACAGAATGTGACCTAAATATCAATAAAAAAGACAAAGCTAAATCAAAATTTTTACCTTTTGGCAAGAATGCTTGACTTTGGACCTAGTTCTAAACTGGTGCACTAGCCTGAGCAGATCCATAACCAAGCACTTGGAGCCTCAGCCTGGAGCAATTTTAATGCCCAAACAGAACTCATACTGAACAGGGGAGGCAAACATAGACAGAAAAATAAGGTAACATTGTGCAAAACAAGAGGAAAGATGCTTTTAAGTAATTAAACCTGCAGAAGAGTAGAGAATAAATAATAATCAAAAAGGCAAAGCAGCACTAAAACAAAGAAAAAAGGAATAAAAACATGTAATCAAAATATCTGTATAGCACAATAAATTACAGCAGAAGAAAAGTAATAATACATGAAAACAACCTGAGTCATTTCCACTATACAAAATGAATTTGAGAAACAGTTCCATAAGTTGATAAAAGGAAGCTCTATTGTGTGGCGTACTACTTGTATAGAAGATAAGGTTACACAAACTGTAGAAGAGAGTTATGGTTAACCACAAAATTTACACAGTGGCTAGCTCAGCCCTTGAAATTCTTTCAGCAGCCCATATAATTTGTGTCCAAGTGAATGAGTAACATTTCTGTATGGTGCCAACATTTCCTAATTGTCCAGAAGAAATATAGTCCAGTCCTTTAAGAAAAATAAGATCTAGAAGTCTCCAGGAAAAATCTCCAAGTGAACACAGCTGACCTCACTGGCCCACTGAAATTTCAAGGTTAAAAGCCAACAGAATGGTTGAAACAGAACAGAGCAATGCAAATTCTGATCTCCCGATCTTGGTTTCAGACCTGTATTATCTCATTCACCAACTTGAGGGGAAGAGTTGTGGTACAAATGCCCACATATCAGATCCCCACATCAGGTCCCGTCATGGGAATTTGGTTCCTCTTTGCTTCCCAAATTGGGTCAAACATTATGCCTGAGGGCATAGGCTGAAGCCAGAGACAGGTAGATGTTTTCTAGTTGCAGCACAGAGTTATTCCTTCTCTCTAGTGTAAGAGGAGCAGGAGAGAAGCTATGATGGCACACAGCTGTTGGAAACTCTGTGAGTTGCCACACAGCAGCAGCATGACTGAAGGAGGATAAAATAGGGACAAAAGACATCTTACAGCTGTGGTAGACCCACATCTCTTCCAGTATTTCTAGTGACTTGGTCCACTCTCTGAAGATGAGATCTCCAACACAGGAATGCATGTAACATAAGTCACTGTAGGGCTCACAGGATTTTACTGGAGAGATGGCAATGAAGAAGAAAATATGTGGAGATATTGCCATAGTGTTCCAGCATAAACTTCTTCCATTGCAGATTACTCAAGAGGCAGAAGGAGATAAGGTGTCAAATGAGCTCCAGCTGACAATTTACTTTTCTAAAAATGTGGCTGTCCTCTGTGAAATTTATTCTAAAATAGCATCACATGGTTCATGTTCATTGGACCAAGCACACTGAATGTATACCGAATGCGTATGTAAATATTTTTTTCTAATGATCAAAACTGCAAATAATTGTGTAACTGTTATCTAGGCTGGATTAATTCAGGTTCATGTGGCATAACTAGAAAAGATATTACGAGGCTTGAACGAACTTAAGAATTTTGTGGCTGGTGCATAAACCCATGTAGACTCTAGTTCTCTCTTCAAAAGATACCAGCGGTTTAGTGCTAGAGGGAGTAAAATATAATGAAAATGTATTTTATGCTCTGAGGAAGTTCATGCCATGCAGATTCATGCCTTTTTTTTTTTTCTTGTCCCAGCAATGGACTATATACGTATATTCTCAGAGTAGAGTCATTAACACATTGACAAGACATTTTAGCTGACTATCTGACCAGACAACATTAAGATCGTTCCTTTTATAAACAGAATAGGAAGAGTAAAATAGGTCACAGAGTATGCTGATCAGCTCTTTAAATGGATGAAAAATGCCATAGGAAGCCAGAGTTTGTCTGAAGGACAAGTTTGATGCTGGTATCTGTGTAACTAAGAAGACAGGCAGTAGTAATCCACACTAGTTCAAACATTCGAAGTGCTAAGACTCATGCCCAGCTAAGTTACATTACTATAGTGAATACAAAATACAATGAAGGCATGACTGACTGAGCTATTATTACACAGTGTAAGAAATATGTCTGATGCAGATTCTTTCCCTGGCAAATCTTTTCAGCTGCCAACAGGCAATGGTTTAGGGACTTTCTGAGCCAAAAGTCACATCTAGTTTATTAAGTTTATGGCAATCTGTGGATTTAGCCTCCACGAATTAGCTGAACTTTTTTGACTGTTTCTGACTTTGGCCTCCACAACCTCAAAAGTTCCATGATTTAGTTGTTTATTATGTAAAAAGGCATTTCCTTCCGTTTATCTTAAATTTACTATCCATTAAAGAAAATGACACACTAATGAAATTAATTGTGAGAAACTGATAATAATTATTCTGTATTCACCTCTTCTTTATCATGTAGTCTATGGATCACTATCAAATTCCCCTAGTTATATCTTTTTCAATATTAAAAGTTCTCATCTTCTGTCTTTGTGCAGATGCAACTTCGTATCTTTAATCTTCATTCTTCCCTGTCCTTTTTCTTGTTATAGTTGACAGGATGACCTACCTTAACATGACAGAAGCAGCCAAGGCTATTTCTAAACTACAGACTGCATTGACTAACTGACGTTATACATTTTCAAACAAAGGAAAATACACAGCCAATGCGAATTCTTCAGAATGCTTGGCCTTGCATTCATCCCTGGCTTATTCTTGCCCAGCTTCAACCCAACGTTCTTCACCCAGGAGCCGTCTAGCTGATAGTGAATGGCTGAATCCAGTGATCAGGTAGACCTATGCATCACATGCATACCTCTGGCATCTGAATCGATATTTTCATGAAACAGCTGTTAGGGCCCTGAGTGTACCAACAGGCTGTGCAGCCTCTTCCTTGCTCCACAGTTTGGCTGTGGGTGCTCAAGGCCAGCTCTGGCATCGTGCAGCTGTAACCTTGGGTTAGACTGCTAGGAAAAAGCCATGACAAGCCTCATCTGGGGCCTTCCCTGGGCTAAGGAGCTGCATTTGAGCTCGGGGCCCAGCCCTCGACTGGGGACCCTTGGGGGCCCTCAGCCCTTACGCCTTGCTGCACCTGGCCCTGACCTGCTGACTTGCCATCCCAGCTTGACCTCAGGCCTGCCCTGTCACTGTGGACTTGTCTGGCAACTGGGACCATCAGCTGGCCCTGGTTACCATCACTGAATCTGCTCTGCTCCTCCTTTTGGTGTATCAGGGGACTTGGCCCTTGTCCATGGGTCTCTGCCCTGCCTGCCTTGCTACCACCCTTGGCTCTGGGCTCACCTTCCCTTGCAGAGCAGCCCCACTCTTACTGCTTACTGACAGGCGTCATGAAAATGTTGAAAGGGACAAGATAACTGACTTACAGTGAACATCACAAGTGCCAGGTCATATGTTGGAATTGCAGGCGTTTTTCACTACTCAGAAGGTACATCTCTCAAGGAATACTCTGGACATTACTTTCCCTTCAGGCAAGACATGTCAAGGACAAGAGCATCAAAAGCTTCAGAGAGACCCGAGAGATTACCATGGTTATCTGTCCACTCTTCATTGTCAGGAAAATTTATCAATTAATGCCACAAAGGTGGAACCAATTCCATCAGCCAAACTGATTCTGGGCTAAAATATAAGCAAATATTACATGGACATACAAACGGCATTTAGCCAGCTACTCTATGAATGTGCTGAAGAACAAAGAATGTTACAAGGGACATCAAATGGCTAGAACTGATATAACTAAAATAGGTTCCTTAGTATTTTTTAGACACGGTCCTGTCACTTAATCCTTTAGCACAGAAACCTTACTATTAAAAGAGCTTCTGAAAGAGTCTTTATATAAAGTCAAGGGAAAACCTCTTGCTGGAGTAACTAATTAATCATAAATTCAAGAACATTCCACTTGATATGGAACTTTATCTAAGTGAATAGCTCCAAGAAAGTATAAAAATACACTGTAATACTAGGATAATTGTCTTTCTTTCCTGATAACTGAGCTATAATCCAGGTGAAATGTACAGATGCAAAACAAGACTGAAAGTCGTCTCTCAAGAGTCAGTTTAAAGATACATAGTTTATCACATATTCTAAGAAAGAAATATGAGTTAATAATATTTCACTGCTTTCAAATTGAAATACATCATCTAAATGCCCAAAGCTCCCTGCTCCACAGTACATCATGAAACAGTATGGAGGCAGCAGGGGGGCTGTTTTTTGACAGCAAGTTTCCATTGTTATTTTTAGCAGCACAGAAGTAGGAAAAGAAAAAGAGCATTGTTGTGGGGAAAAAAAACCCAAAGGGAAAAATCACAAGAAAATATTCCCTTTCACATTAGCTTGGACGTCTAGACAGAAAATGTGATAAGTTATCGGCAGCACAGTAACTTAACATATGGTCTTCACAGGCTCATATGCAAGCAATGAACTTGGTTTATATTTGTCCCTGGCTCCATTTGCTATCATTCTAAGCCAATAGCTGCAGATATACATCAGGTTTGCAAATATCTATAGCCTTTTTATTTTATTCTTATTACTTGTCTGGTTTTTACCCTGTTTCTCCTTTCAGGAATTCCTTCTGCTTGTGGAAACTGAGAGCTTTCTCCATGAATTCTTGCCTTAATCCTGGATCAGGTATAATTTAAGAAGCTACAGGCTATACATTTCAAGTTAGATTTACTGAAGAACTCACAGCTCCTGGAGATCGGAAATAACAAGTGGCTTGCCTAAATTTGGCTTTGGAGATTTTCTACTTGAAAACAGGCCACTGGACAGAATTTATCTATGTTATAACCTCCATGGGTCCAGAAGAGATAAGTTAGGAAGAAATTATCCAGAAGGAATTTTATATGTAAATAAAATAGAGTATGCTGAGATGGAAATAGCTGTCATAGTGATATGATGTTAGTGTAGCAATACGAGCTCTTTCTGTCACATGAACACACAATGCATATAGGATGCTAGAAAGTAGAAGGTTGTCCTTTCTGATAAAGGTAAAGCTTTATATAGAAGTCCACAGAATATAGTGAAGATGGGGGCAATGCAAATTCTGATGCCTAAAGTGTGGGACAAGGAATCAGGACATAAAAGCATCTGCTTCTGACTGTCTCACCGGCTCTCTGTAACCTTGAGACAAGACACTTAAACCCATACATGGGCACTTACACGTGCCTTTGTTTTCAAGGAAACTGAAAAGTGGCTATGTATTTAAATGCTTACTGAAATTTCAACACGCAAACAGATCCTTCATTTTCTCTATTTCATTTGCTCACACAATAAAATGTTGTTAAAAATATTCATTTTAACTAATGCATGTAGGTATGTGAGTTTTATTTTAAGTTGAAGAATACCAAGTTTTACTATTACAGACTCTCTCTATTATGTTTTCTAATGCTGTATAGTGAAGTTTTAATTATCTGAGTGGAGTTTTAAATCTCTTAAGCAAAGTGGTAGTTCAGATGCCTTAATAAAAGGTTAATATTAGATTCATCCATATTGTTTGGCTAAACCCCAAACTAGTTTTTGTAATACTAAAGCAGACAGGGAACAACTTTATAATTAGAAATCAAGCTTCTTAGTCAGAACTTCATGTTTTACTGGAATATGTGGTTTTCTGTTCATGAGAACTGGCATCTGGATTGATTCTGACATTTAACTAACAATGACTAATTCATATGTAGATATTTCACTCCCACCTTCCTTCCTCACTTGACCATCTTTTCTATTTCCTGAATTAGTCCTGCACTCAGACAGAAGTCTTATCACCCCAAGTAAGCAAAGTTATTTAGCAGTTAAAAAGAACAATTGAAATGCTGGGCGATGACTTTTTCCCTTTTTTTTCCCCCTGCGGCTCATTACCTAGCCAGATAAATATTTTAAGAATGCAGACATATGCTTTCACTGGATGCAATTATTTTCAAGGTCATGCAGTGCAAAAGAAATCATGTGAGGAAAAAAATAATACATAATAAGGATGAGTCACATTACTTAGGAAAGGTTTAGAAAATCATCAAACCTCACTATTCCCCATTGGTAAATATTTTCTGGTATACTTCACATTTGCTTGTGATAGTAAAGTCAAAATATCACATCTATGAGCCACAATCATTTCTTAATTACAATCTATTTAACCTGCAATTAGACAGAAGTTGAGAGCAGTTCCTTGCTGCAAATATTCCTAATAGTAAACTTACATGAAACTGGTATTCTCTTAACTGTTAAGAGAATAACCATAAATCCTTCAGACAAAGAAAGAAATAGATATTGGTAGACATAGAAGTTGGTGATAGACAAAGCAAATCACACACACACACACATATATATATAGGTTTTGCTCACATGATGGAAGCAAACTGGAAAAGGAGGTGCATAAATCAAAGCTTCTGTTCATATCAGTCCCAATATCTGATATACAGCTTTCACTGCATGATACACACTTACACAGCTATGTTTTCTGCCTAACATCACTTTTCACACACAGGTAGGTTAGCACCTCCCAAAGGAACCATATTCTGGGGATGACTAAAGCCACATGGTTCTACTCCATTAGTTACCACAAAGAACCAGAAGATGCGTGTTTGGAAGGCATGCTATCTTCAGGGCATAAATCCAGCTCAAATTTTGGTGGTGAAAGTCCTCACATATGAGTCAGCTCCACAAAGCAGGGACACTCCCAAACTCTGCACTTCTGCTTGTTCTGAAAATAGGCTAATGGAATCTCTTAACAATAATTCAGTTACATAGTGCCCTTTCATAACTTTGTACAGATGTTCACTGCCTTATTATTATTTGTATTATCAAAGTGATTGAAAGTCCCAGACAACACGAAGGGGCTCTCATAGTACATTAAAACACATCATGAAACAAAACCCTATTCTGAACAGTTGAATTAGGATCAAAATGCTCTGATTCCTGAATGGAGACATCGCAACAGAGGATCATTCATGAAGTTATCACCCCAGAAGTCCACCTTGTCTCCAGTGGGAAAAAAAACAAAAAAACAAAAAAAAAAAAAACAGTTGAACCACTTAAATCACCCTCCAAACTGGTACAGTAAAGGCTGTGGTATTTAAGACAGACTAGAACTTGTGACACTTTAAAACATGACACTGCAAACATCACCACCATAACAGCTGATTAATAGCAAGTTCAGCTGTCCTCACTTCACCATAGGTGAAAGGAGAGGGGAGGCAGCCTCGCTAGCCATCCTGCTTTCTGCTCCTTTCAGACTGACAACCAGTAGGGGGAAAGGCTTAAAGAAATACAGTAGTTTTCTTGCAGACTCACAGCTGGAGAGTGTCAGTGGTTATTCTGAACCCATATTTTTAGACTGACATCTCAGCTTTATACTAGAGTATCTTCCTAGACCATATGGTGTCCTCATCAATCAGTTGACTGTAATGCAAGTTCTGCTCTGGTTAGAATTATAAATAATATCACGAAGTGACATGCATTGTTTCAAACTATGGAGTGTACAGGAACTGCACTCTTCAGCTGAAGATTATATTGCCCTTTCCTCAAGCAAATCATACAAAAAACAGACAAACCAAAAAAGAGCAGCAGGAGAAAAAGTGATGGGGTGAGGAAAAGACTGTGTCTCAGGAGGGAATCCCACTGTAGTTACAACAGTTTAAAGGAAATGTTTTTAAAATATAGAAATATTTTAAATTAAAAAAGCAATTGTATAAACAATATTGGATGACTGCGTGCTCATCTGTAACAGGTATTTTATAAAATGGGTGTAAAGAATGAACTAGATAAGAAACATCACACAATACTATCACACCAGCCTGTCATGCAGATACAGTTAGTAAAATTAAACAAACAACCAGTTTTAAGTAAGTCTTTAGAGCACGAAGAGTAAGATTCACCTCATTTAACACTATCTCCCTGGGTAAATTACTTGTCTGGGCTCCTACTATAGGCAGTGCACTTCATTACACATTGTTAATTGTGATTGCGTGGGTGCTTTCAGGCAACAAAAACCTGAACTGCCAACAAAAAGGATGTTTCCACATTCCCCAGCACTTCTGATGCTGTTTTGCACCGATTGCATTTAACATTTTTGCAACCACACAGTGTGCTCAACCTGGGAAAAGATCTGGCTGGGATTTAACCTGGGTTGGGAAAGCCAGTTTTTAGCCGTCTCATTACCCTGACCCAGCTCACTCTAAAAGAGTGAATCCAGTTCACTCTAAAAGGCTGGTAAAAGTGACACAGAAGGACAAATGGGGGTGTGGCAGGAGGGGACACCTCTTTTAACAGCAGCCCAGAGTCATGCTAGCTTAAAGTGCATTTCTGACGATGACATTAGTCTGCCTCTCTCCACTGACTGTAGAGGAAGTTTAAGCAACTAGTTCAGCCCAGACTGTCTTTTAGACATAAATGAATGCCTTCTGCTGTAAGTAAATGCATTTCATATTAAATCAGATCAACCCAATTGTTCCCCAGCTTGTGGCAAAAGCCAACACTCTTCAGTGGTTCAAAACCAAGTCCTGTGTATCTATGTGCAGTTCCCAATGATGAAAACAGAGCTAAGAAAGGTAGAATAAGATATTTATATGGGTCATTTAAATAAGATCAGAACATTTCATTTATATTTTTGTTATTTTGATTAGACACTAATAGGTGAATCATTGATCTTTCTAATTGATTGGGACTGTAAATCAAACCTCCGGTTACTGAGATCTATTTAGTGCTATATCCAAATAAAAGTGAATGTGAATGATGAATCTTTAGAAAATACCTGCCTAAAAGCTCCACTTAGGCATGGAAAAATACATTAATACATACTGTAATAATAATAAAGAAGGTGCTAATTATCAAGAATTATACTAAAAACAGAAACACTGCTTTTGTAATAAAAATGTGATTCTCAAAAACTCTCCCATGCCAAGAGGAATAAGATCAAATTTCAGACATTTTTATTATGATCATTTTTAATCTGTTAATTACACTAAATGCTTCATCATTTACAATTACATTAAAGGTTTGCATATTTAACTCACTGGACATCTGTCTATTGCTTTCAGTCTAGCTTGTCTGATGCAGTCATCTAAATGTTTCCATATGTCAGTGACTTCATTCTAGTAAACACAGAAAAGGGATGAGGGTGCCAATGAATATTGCTAGGCTTCTTCCATGACAAAATCACTGTGGCACAAGTAATCAAATACTTTAAAAGAATTACTAAATACTTTAAAAGAATTACTAGAAATCAGTGATGAGAAACAGCTGCGTAGTTCCACAGATCAGACTAAGGCTGTGCAGCCATCAGGCTTTGACTCAAAGGAGACACAGACTGCTCATGAATATTCAGACTACTTTTCAGTTTCTGCTTTCCACGTTACACATAGTAGGGCTTATAGCAAAACTCAGCCATCCTACTGCTCCAAGCAGTGACCTACAGGTTCTGGGATGTCCAGAAATCCTGGATAAGTGCCTGCAGTACTTGCACAAATCCGTTGTATATATCCAGTCAGTCTAATGCAGGACATGCAGGAAAGTAGTAAACAACATCTCCAGGTTACTAAAAACTTCTATCAAAACTTCATTCCTGTGCAAAGAGGAGGCAAAAAGTGAGCTTAAAGCAACCCTACCAGAATTGTTACTGCTCATCTGCCAGGAATATAAACACCTGCATAACAGAAGTGAATAAAGCTGCAGAAGCTATGTTGATACCTTTCTGAATAGTGAAACACTGATTTATTTTCATATCTGGCCACGTTCTTAGTCCCTGTAGCCACCATATCCATATGGACTTTGGTGTTCCTGTATCAGTTCACTCTGGCTTTCTCTACTAAATGTTGATTTTGTAATAGATATGACCATCAGAAATAGAGTCTAGAGATGGGATCTTCTCTCCTAACTTTATACCTCTATAATATATAGAGAGAAACATTATAGTTATGGTGAAAAATAGGTACTTCTATGACATGGTTTATCTGTTCCATCTTAGATGATCACTCCAAGATGAGATGAATCACTTGAATTCTTTTAGGATTGATTGTTTTATACTATTGAGCAGAGTTTCATCTCATCCTCTTTTAGCTATTAAAAAATTTACAAGTCTGAGCTGACCAGTAAGGCCCCCTTAATAGTCAGTGGGGAAAGACAGGTATTTTCAGAGGATGATCATCTCATCCTGAAACAGACATCTAAGACAGGAGCAGTGAATCATCTGTGGAAGTGACTATCCCCCTGCACTGAGTTTAGAAAGAGCTTAGATAGCTATATTTGATGAAACACCTAATTTTCAGGTATCAAAAGCTACCTTAGAGTATAAAATGATCAATTAGAAAGAACCTCAGCCTCAATCAAACAGAGAAGGGGAAGTCCCCCCAAAAGGTCTTTTTATTTTTTTCCTGAGCTTTTAAAAAGAAGAAAGGAAAAAAAGAAATATGAAAATATTCTTTTCCCCACAAAATATACCAGAGCCCTAGACAGACAGTGAAATATTAAATACACCTTTGCATTTATGAACCTTTCCGAAATACCCAGTACTTTTCCCAAATATTCTGCTGGTTTCCAGATATCAGTTACATCATGGCACTTATGGAAATGATGTCAAGTGGCAGGCATGGAACAAAGACACCACATCATTTTTCAGCTTCAGCATGGCAGCCTGGAGAGGGAACATTTTCCAATAATTGCATATGATGGTTAGAACAAAAAGCAAATTATCCCACTACTAATATCAAAGCTTAGCAGGTCTGTCTTTTAAGGGCTTTTCTCTAAAGGTAAGGGACACTGAAAGCAGAGATAAAGATGAATAAACAATTAATTTATATAAGCGGTGAAAGAAAACAAGAACCATGTTCTACTGACAGGCTGAAATCACAGAGTGATTTCTTCTTTTTTTTCTTTCTTTCTTTCTTTCTTTTTTTTTTTTTCTTTTTCTTTTTTTTTTTTTTTTTTTTTTTTTTTTTGTTACACTATGCTGGGCACTAATACACAACGCTGTTGAGCAATCCACAGTAGTAGTGTTCATAAAGCGCTAGCTCCACTGACAGGCACACCACTCCTATGGGTGCTATCAGCTTCCTCCTCTAAAACCTCTCGGTCCCAGAAATACAAGCTGAGCAGAAGCTTCAACACACCACCGTTTCCACAGGCAGGCCCAGAAGGTTCAGTAGCTGGATCTTTTCACGCAAGAATCTGAGGCTGATGACAGAGAATATGTGAGATAACAAGGGCTCTTATACCTTAAAAACACATAATATATTCAAATATATGTCTCTTGCTTAACTGATGTAAACACATCATTTATTAGTATATCTCAGTGTCTGGAGAAAAATCAACAGATGAATGAAAACAGGCTGCCATGAGTATAAACCCAGGAAAAGAGGTCTGATGGTGATATAAAGAGAGAATTACTTCCAGTACCTTGTGGCCCCCCCTAGTCTCAACATAAGTCACGGACATGCAATTCCCTGTAAGCAAGGCAGTGAAAACTCATACAGATTCCTCACTACTACACAAACTACAGAGACAGTGAAGGTCTTTTTCTTCTGAGGGTCATCGAGGCAATTCAGCTAGTCACATACAAGAAATCTATGACACAGTGACTCATTTTGCAACTCTGATTTTGTTAAGCTGCTGCAAGTCATTGAACGTACAGCTACCGTGTAGCTACTGTGTGAACAGCCCATTCAAGCTGCTATAGTCAGCTTAATAAATGATGAAGCTAAGCATCAATACACCACTTCCATGCAGACAGCTCCCCTAGATTCCTGTCTCTTCCTGCCTCAAACCCCAAGCAGTAACTCTAATTTAAGACCCTGAGAGTTAAGACTCTGCTAGAAACTAGTAGACTCGGACTGTTTATCAGCTACCCAGATAATCTGCAGAAACACTGCCAATAGACAAATGCCTGCTGGTAGACTGTGAGGATACAGAATTCTCAGTATTAAATCAAGCCCCAGTTTTCTAATGCTTAGATAAAAATGCAAAACACTAGAACTTTCTGCAGAATGAAAAAAAAGAGAGAGAGTGGAAAAACTCATATACTAAAATGGAAAGACTAAAATAGAAAAGGGAATGTACCATTTATGTAAAGTAGTAACACTTCTCTCCCATCAAGAGACCAAGCTCACTTCCATCAACACAAAAATAGGCCCCTATTTTAAACCTCAGTCTTTATTAATTACTAGCATAAGTACTATTATTCTAGCAGTGCAACAATATGCTGAGTCATCCTCATGAACCTAAAGATATGTTTGATATGCTTACACTGACTGATTACATTCCTTTATTTAATTTAGCAGAGTTGTGTCAGCAGAGCATTTTAGCCTGAAGACAAGCAACTATGAAGAATATGGGAGCAGAGAAAAACCACCAAAAGAGTGTTTTCTTTTCTCTGAGTACAATCATTTTACCTGAATGCATTCCATATTTTTATATAAAGATTTTTTTAAAGACATTTATCTCAACAACACCCAGTTTTCCATCCAGGTTTGGGTTGTTAGATTTATTGCAGGTAGGCTTGGAGATACAGTGGTTGGAGAGCTATGAGCAGGTGTACCAGCTCATTTCATTCTCTGTAAACCAACATGGTGAGCATGCGGATCTTCTCTGACCAAATGACAACCTACAGATTGACTTCTGCGGCCACTTGCTGTCAGCTGCTATGACAATGTGCGCTTTGACAAGAGCACCAACATTAGCTTACAGTTTTACCTTCATTTTTAAACTAATGGTTTGTTTCATTCAAAAAAAAGCTTTCCTGTGATCTTCCCTTGTCTGTTTTTCCCAGTTTTTCACATCATCTCTGTTTCTTCACAATACATAATACATGGAAATAAAGAAGTGCCTGAATCAAACTAACTGCATCCAAAATAAACTCCCACTCCAACATGGCAAGGCAGTGAGAAAACTGTATATTGACTCAGCAGGAAACATGAGAGACACAGATGGATGTGAATTAGAGACACAGAGGGTTTATTTACAGTACACTTCTGCACCTCTCTCGGACAAATATGTCAAAGGGTGGGCTGTGAATCATCTTAATTTCAAATTGAAAATGTAAAATGAAGAATTATGTTTCATTCATGCATGGATTTGAAAAGAAAAGAATAATGTTAGTTAAAGGGGGTACTAAGAAATAATATATTGTAATTAAAAATGAGGATAATGTATGAACCTAAGAACATAAGAAATGACATCCTGGATACAAGACCAGCTTCATTTAATCTTCTAATCTATTTTCAGCAGTGGCCATTAATACCTGATTTAGGGAAACGGGCAAGAAAAAGGTAAGTAATAGTCTGGAGGGATCCAGACTATTTCCTTCGTTCTCCAAAACCATCAGTTCAGGGGTATGCTGAGGCAGAGTTTGACCACCATTTCTAACAGCTATGCAAACCAACTTTTATCCACCTAACTCATCAAGAAGGACCATTATGTGTCTTTTTATATTATGAGAAATTGTACAATGCCATTCTCTAGTCACCTTCTCTACAAAAAGATATTCAGAGAGCATGAAAATTAAGGACTGGAAATGCCATAAACATCTTCCTCTTTTCACCACTGAATACAAATGAATTAGTAAAGTTCAGAAGTTTCCCCACATACAGACATACTTTCTCCTTCTTTTTTGACGTTTTATCATTTTTCCAGTGAAGTGATTCTAGAACTTACAGAGGAACAGAAGGAAGAGAAAAAATGAAAGAAAAAGAAAACCCAAAGAAAATAAAACTAGAGCTAGATGTTACTCTATTTCATTCTAAGACCAAAAGGAATAAAGGAGAAGGTAGTGGTGAAAAAGAAAAAAACGAAGAAGAAAAAACCTAAACCATTCAGTCCACCCCATGCTGGCTTTGCAAGCTAAGTCTAGCTGGAAAACCTGGCCAGCCTATATTCCAAGCAATGCAATTTTATCCTTTATCTGTCTAAGGTATGTCTACTGTATCTGCTATGCAAGCCATGTGTTATTTGCACTGTGCTATTTTGGGGGGCCAGGAAGGGATAATCTACCAGCGGCAAAATAGACATATAATGAGGGAATTACATAATTTTTTTTTTTACTGAAAACTCTGCTCTTCTTTCATGTAATTTTGAGCTTTCCATTTAAGTGCTTATCTAGCTTTAAACTTTCTCCGTATATACAGAGGTGGTTCTTTTTCCTCAAATTGAGACTGTTTGGAAAGTGATCTTTTTCTAAGATAACAACTGGAAATATGAAACAATTATTCCTCACTGGGAAATGAGGACTCCTCATTTTCAACTAACTTTTCTTTGGTTAATTAGAACAATTCTGAAGCAATGAGATTAAAAGGAAAAGTGTATTTGTCAATTCAAATTAATTATATATTGTATGCACCATCAACCGATTGCAGTAATCATATTTACTTTGTATTTCAGCGGAGTCATTTCAGTACTGCTTAGCTGTAAAAATAAAATAATTTAAACAACAAAAAAAATCTCTTTATGCAACAGTCACCAGAACTAGCTAGGCTGGCAGCCTATGTGAGGAACAAGACATGACATTGACCAAAAGGAGCAGAAGCAGAAATAATCGATAAGGAAATCCAAACATGGCAAGAAATATTAATTTTAACTAAACAACTTTTTCTCACACAGTTTCTTGGGCAATTTTTTCTCTCTGTAATAATGCCAATGAAATTGATGGAGTAAAAAATCAGTGAAAATATGAGGATTTTGGAAGTAAAATATGTAATATCCACCAAAGAATACAATGAGAAGCACTCTTCAAAAAGCTTCTGTGGGGAAAAAAAATCCATGTGAAAAAAAGTACAATTTATACACAAAAGAAATCTGTTGCTATGTAATGTTGACCTGCTAAGATCTGGAAAGTAGATTTTCCTGAGCCAGTAATGCCATGTTCCAGGAACAACACTCTGAGATAAAAAACATGGTCAGCGTGGCAGAGAAGGTGACCTAAGCTACAACACAGCTTGTGATTATCAGATCATGTAATCATTCTTTTTCTATCAAATTGTCATTTATTGCACACAGAGAGAGACAACTGTGCTAATGACAACTGCTCAGCATTTTGTTTACTCCCTCCTCACTCTAGGCTATTCAAACATTGGCACTTTTGCACAGTTATTTGCCGTATCTGAAATTGTATCCGCTTCTTAAGAGTATTGAGCCTTATGTGGCACTTTGAAGGACCGCTTCCATTCACTTCCATCCAGCTGCGAGTCCCCAGCACTTCTACAAATTTATCCTTAATATAGCCGACTGAGTAGCTGCTTACTGACTTGCTTAATGACTTATCCAGGTACATAGCAGAGCCATGACAAAACCACAGGGTTCTCCAGGGCTGCAGTCATATATATGACTGCATAATCAATGAGACTATCTTCTTGCAAATATTTATCTTGATTTACTAAGATAAACCTTTACTAAGATAAACCTTCCGAATTCTGTAACAAGTTGTGGGTCCTGCATACTCCAGTAGATAGAGTGGAAGGAAGATGGGAAGGCATTGCAAGATTAGTGGTACACAGAACGTAAAGTCTGTTCCACAGCTAAAGAATAAGCCTTTATTTCTTATGATTTAGCCACAAGATGACTCCTTCTGTAAGAGAATGGTGTCTTCTCAGTCTTACTGTTTGCCCACTCTGAAGTCTTCCTACAATGTCTTGGGCAGCGAGTAGTACAGCACTGGGACAGTATTTGAGTGCTATCCAATACTGATCAGTCCATACTGAACTAAACCTCCAGCAAAACATTAAAATTGATTCTAGAGGTGCCTTTTCTCTGTCAAGAAACACAAACCAAGCCCCTAAATACTTTGACCTCTCCTTATACACCTCTCAAGTCCAGGAAAGCAGTTGTAGTACCTGGATAAACTCCAGCTCAGGCGATGGCTTTTTGCTTACTTAAATTTTCTGTTTGTTACACATGCTGCACTCTTCATCATCTATTGACATGAATTGTTGTATACTTTTCCATGTATTATATAGTAAATGCTGCATCTGAAAGAAATAGCTGTGTGAAATGATATAAAAGTTAGTTATTCTAGAAAGCATTAATTTCAGACAGAAATATTAAAAGGCAATGCCAGAGACTTCTTCAGCTTACAGCTGGACTGGCTTCAAAAGCTGATCTTTCGTCTAGCAATTCAGAATAGTCTTTGCTGAGAAGAAAGGAGATGTTCTATAATTAAGCCTGTTCGTATCATCTGCAGAAGTAGACAGTTGATATGTACAGTAGAATAACACTGGAGATGTTAGAAAGGTGAGGTCATGGAGTCAAGAGAAAGGACATCTAATATTTATAACCCCCATAATTAGATAAATTGCATTTGTGGTAAAACTCTTATTTAAAGCAAATAACAATGACACAGCAGACACTAATTCAGAAGGATTCCCAAATTATAATTAACAATCACTTCACATACAACTGAAACTCTGTGATATATCACAGAGTGACACTTGATATGTTATACTATTCATAGGGCAATTTGTAACGGAGAACATACAGTCATATGATCTCTGATCCAAATTTCTAGCTAAAAAATTTATCAAAAAGCTTAACATTACACTGAGTAGTACCATTAACTTAAAATAGGATTACTTACATGACATTACATAAAGTTAAAAAGGTCTGTGCAGGATCACTGGCCAACTCTTGGGCACAAACATCTGGGGTAGATGCACAGTGTGGTGATTAGTGGGACCATGAAGGATAAGGGTTGGAATCTGTTTCAGATATCAGAGAGTACATATTGATGTTCCCATACCAGATCTAGGGTGAGATTCAGTTGCCTAAACAGATACTTCCAGTACCCTGGACTATACAAAGTGTCTGCATAGTCTACAGTCTGGACATGAATCTCATCTTGGGTTCTTAAAGAAACAAACACTTGGATGACACATGCAAACATGCGCAAGATTTTCAAATAGAAATAACATATCCTATCTGGAATTCCATGGAGATTACAAATGCACAGAAACATAGGAATGGATGGGATGTCCTTAGGTATCAAATCCATTCCCCCACAACTGTAGGCAGACAAGTTTTTAGCGTGAGATAACAATTCCATGCCCTCACACACACACCAGAGGCCACAACATGCTAGCTATCCCATACCAAATGTCATACTATTAGTACAAAAGGCCAAAAGCATCAAAAATTAAAATAAGCTTCAGGAGGTACCAAGGGCTTAGAACATAAATTAGAGTACCACACAGCTGAGAATTTCAAGACACGTATGATCTGAATAATATAGTCAAAAATTATGTTCTTCGCCGGACAGCAGTTTCTCCTGGACACAGTCATTAATGCTCCTAGGAAGAACAAAACAGAGACAAAACAAGAGACCTCAAATTGTGGAAGGTTTCTGAAGGCAGATATGTAAGCAGGACCCAAGTATGTAAAAGGTGCACTATGCATCTTTCAGGGCCACAGGTATGTGAGTATCTTTGATTAGCCTACCTCATTATACAGTCTTCCAGGACTGAGCTAAATTCCATAGGATAAAGTCCTTAGAATCACGAGGCATAGACACGTATATTGATAAGCCATTTATTTTAACACATAAACAGAAATTACAACCAGCTTTTCAGGACCAGAATGGAACAAGTTGGCTTTGTTCATGGAAGAAGGTGCCAAATGCTTTTTATTTCAATATCATCTAAAGACTTCGGATTTATTTATAATTTACAACATACTGTATAATAATAATGATGATGATGATGATGATGATGATGATGATGATACAGAAAAGTAAGAAAATGACAAGCCAAAATGAAAAGGAAGCTAATTTCCATAGCAAAACTTTCTAGATCCTCTAAACAATAAGAAGATGCAGTGACTGTATTCTGTCTGGAAAGGACAAAAAAGAAAATGGCTTTGAGTCAATGTTCTTCTCAGTAGACACACTTGAGGCTCATAAAGTTAAGAAGTGGAGGCTGCCAATAGCTGGAAAGAAACATGTATTCTCATACAAAATTATGACTTGATATATAAGACAAAGTTACATCATAAGGATACTTGGCCTTCTCACCAGAGATTTTTTCCATGCTATGTCAGTTTACCAATATTTAATCTGAGTTCATTTCAGAGCTACTTTATTTTCTTCATAAAAAATAATATTATTCATATTGAATATTTTTTTAATTGATCTAAACCAGAGGCATACTGAAAATTTTAAAAGTTTGAGGCATATGAAGAGAAGGATAAAATAATGGGACTCCTGTGTTTCAGAAAGAAAAATGAAGTGCCTCAAGTTCAGCTATTTCATTGATCAGAGATTGATTTTACTGTAATTTACTGTACTAAATAATTTAATCCAGATGTCCCTTAAGTGCCTCAGTCTTGTTGTAGATGAGTCCTAACTACCATTTTAGGTGTGTTAATTGAAGTGTAGCGCAGCAAAATCACCACTCAGTATCTATGCAATCTGGATGGACATAAACTCTACAGCTGACCAAGTGCCTGATACCAGAGTTCATCTGATGCCTAGAGTTCTGTGTCTGGGAATTCTCGGAAGAAACCTAATCTTGACAGCTCTGAGAAGCTCAGCGCCTATGTCATGTATAAGCCAGACTAGGTGTTCCTCCAGTCTTAGGGCTGTTAGTTTAAGACCTCAATTCATGAGGCATGTTCAGAGCGTACATAGTGGATCAATCTCTCCATAAAGGAGAATGAAGTGCCCCTCTTTCCATCGTTATTTTAGTGGTTAGTGCAATCATCAAAGATGCGGAAGATGGGAATTTAAGTCCACTCTCTGCATGGGCAATTAAAACGTACTGTTTCTGCTTTTCCAAAGAATCCCTTCCCCACTGCTTTAGCAAGTTCAGAAAAATGTGTGTTTGTAGGATAAGATAGTGTGAGAGAAGATGCGAAGAAATACTATGCTTGATGGTTCATTCAGATGGGACCATTTTTCATGGATAATCGTATGTTCTTCAGACCAGACAGAAGAAAAGAATGTGGAAAAACTCCAGAGAAAGGACAGATAAGCAGGTATCTAATATCTAATCTCTAATCATCTTTTGAGAGAAAGGACTAATTCCTCTTCACTTTTGTTGCATGGGCTCTACCTTCAGAAGGAGTTTTTGTGCTGTGATTCTGCTGTAGAAGAAAGTGGGAAAAGTTACGATAAGCAACACTCCAGTTTTCAATATTTTCAACAATGTAACATACACCATGCCCCAATCAGCATGTCAGCATTCATGAAACACATCTTAGGTACTTATCTCTGCCTAATTTGGACACAACTGTATGTTTATACTAGTAAAATAAACATGCCATGGCACTTGGTCTGGCCCTCCAGCAAGTTGGCATAGCATGGCCTGCATCCAGGCTACCAAACTCACCACCTTCCAAAACATGGTGGCCTCATGCCGGATGCAAGTTAGGTGGCAGAGACCCTGGCAGAGAACGTAATCCACAGGCTTCTGAACTTAACCACACACCTCTCTAGAATGCTATCTAGGCCACACACATCCTCATCTGCCCCACATGTGTAGGTATCGTCATACCCACAGATGCTCTCTGATGGGCAGTTATTGAGCACGCTGTGTCTTAACATGCTGCCTTTGGCTGCTGCCTGGGAGTCTCAGGATGCTCATGTTCCCAAAGGTCTTGCTGCTGCGAGTTTTTGTTGCTGATGTTCACACCAGACAGCCTTTGATGCCTTCTCCGGATATGTGAGGCTTGTCTTCTTGTTTGGGGCCAGCAAAGCTGCTACTCACCATAGGCTCCATAACACATGCATTCCATGTTGGTTCTGGGACTTGGCAATGCACAAAAGAAAATTGCTGTTGAGGTCCAGACGTCCCCACTGAGGCCAATGGCAACAAGAAGGGTCCCAGTCTGCTATACATTACCCCTCACGAGAGAGGAGGTCTCAGGCCTGAAAGACTAGCACCCATTTGCAAGACTACTTTTTGCTATGAGCGGGATGATCAGCAACGAGCGAAAAACTTCCCCATGCAGGCAGTCACCTTTGAAGCTCCCTGGGGAGAGCAGACCCCAGACTGTCACCGTCCATCAGCCCATCCCAATGGAGAAACAGATTGCCTGCCATCCTTCCTTCTTTACAGCCTCACTAACTCAACTCTTGCCAATTTGTGGGTAACCAATTTAGTATCAGCAAGCTTCCAACACACAGAAAGGTGCTGGAGATTGCTGAGGCTATCAACCATACCATCTACACATAATCATTCTGTGCCAGCAATGTTTGGTATTTACTTTGGCATTTATTTTGGCTTAAGCAGTAAGACAAAGCTGCACTGAACAAGCAACTCTTCTTAAATTGGATGTCCTGTAAGACAATGCCAGGAAAAAAGCAAAATGTGGGAGCCAGAAGGCTGAAAGAAGCAGAGGTTTCAGAATGGCAAACCATTTGGTCATACTGAAACACAGTAGGCCAGCCTGACCTGGCAAAACCAAAAGAGATGAGCATGGGCTGCCAATGTGCTATATCAAAAGTTGAATAAAATGTATGAGACAAAATATTTAGTTGATTTGTGACTCTCTTACATCATCCCACTGATTATTTCAGTCTTCCTTGTCTACTAAAACTGCAAACTGTCTTCTAGAGACATGCTACATCATGCAGCAGTTTGTCCTCCATGGGAATTTGTAGTGAGCAAGTTCACCATACAGCATATCAAACTATCCACCTAATCTGGTAAAATTCAGGCCACGCAGAAACTTACAGGTCATTTTACAGTGTTCCTCACAAACACATTAGAGAAAAGTGACTTTATAGAAAAGTGATATATATATTGTGACTGCATTGTCACAATATATATCATCCTTCATGCTGGCAGAGATAGTTAAGTTTGTTCTGCACCATTCTACACTTCTGTGGAGAATTTACAACTGTCCACATTGCCTTTCCCAATTTTAATTCACTAATGGCAAGGTGATAAGTGAAGGCTGATAAATCCCAGCATATAGTCAGATGGATTTCCTTTGCTATGGAATATTTCCAAATGTGCAAACTCATTAAATTACATTCTCCCGCAAATATTGTGATCAGAGCTGCTCGGAAACATAACCACGACTTCCCACCATTAGAGTTTAATTCATTTCTGTAAATGTGAGACTTCTGAAAGAATAATTAAGCTAAATATCATGGAAAGAATCTTAGTTGTCTGGATAGATAGGCAACTGCATATGTTATGTGCCAAAACTGTCAAACGCAGTTTGAGATTCATTCTGCTGGCTTTGTCACAGTCCCTGTAGTCTGTATATTTGCAGATTCACTACTCCAGAGTCCCACACATCAGATGTCACAAGTCACCCTCATCTGGGATTTGCTGACTACCAATTGAGCAAAATAGCTACTGGAGTGATAGAATGGCAGACAAGCCATGTGCCCCATCCCACTACATGGCCCTCCAGACCAGCCACTTTGCACTGTCAGCCCTCCCTATTACATCCCCCAGGACATATATGCACCCCACCCCAAATGCAGGTGTGCATCCTTCCTGTAATACTATATGCACAGCAGCTCATGGAGCTAGCCATCATTCGCAGGCACATACCCATCATAAAAGCAGATATTTCTCTGTGACAAATGTGTCTGGAGTCTGGTCACTTGAGAGATCTGCTTTAGATATTTTAGAGACTAATGTCAAAGCAAACAGAATGGCAAATGAGTGAGTACTACTACAAGTCTCAGGAGGAATACTAATTTTTCATCTACTAAGGTCTCCTCTTGTCACAAGATGGAGCTAGCTATCTTACTCTTACAGTCAATACAGCAACGTATATCTCCTTTCTTATGCCAGAAGCCATAGGGAGCTCCCTTGACTGCCTTTTCCCTTGGCTTGGGTATATACTGATTGCCCATCACAGCCTGTATGGTCAATGTAATCAGCTTTTTGTTTAGATTTATCATGAGCCTTGCGGCTCCCTTTAATATTAGCATGTATGAATTTTACAAAAGGACACTATTAGAGAGCAGAATAAAATACCATTTACAAAGCTTTAATCACGTACTATGTTTTATTCAGTCATAACAAGGTGAAATAAGCTCTTATAACCAGCAAGTGAAAGGGCAAACTTGCCTGGACTGGGTATAAAGCTATGAAATACTATGCCAAAGACCTTATCCATCTTTTGCATTTCAAAACATTACTACTGTAACACATTCCTTCAAATCACTGTTGAGAAGGCTACATGACTAGAATTAACCTATGTTCCACAGAATTGAGAAGTGTCCCTTATACCTGTCTGATCCTCTTTAAAAAGACACTTAAATAAGCAGCTAATAAAATGCAGTCACAGAGCTAGAGATAAAGCTTTAATTGCAAATACATTGAGTTTTAGGAATATATGGGTTACAAAACATATTAGTCAAAATTTTGGTCACTGCTAAATCAAGCTATATAATTTTATAATAAACAAGGATATACTGAATAAGCCTACTTCACCAGTGTTGAATGCTAGAGATTATTTAGTATTAACTGAACATACATAACATCTCTAAAATTTAGAAGACTCCGATAAAATTTTCATTTCTGGCAATTTCTTAAGAGATTTCATGCTGATTGTTAGCTATCTACTTTAGCAGTGCAGCCCTGACCTCTAGTGGGTTGAGTGAAACACTCACTACAAGCAGAATAAAATGCTAAGTCAGTTTCATAAATATTTTCATTTCAGGCTGGAAAAATGCAGAAGTTCCAGCAGAGCCATATGAGCAGCCAAGGACTATTATACAAATGAAAATTAATTACAGGTCAACAGCAGTACTGCCTCTGCCTTATGGCAATGTCCATCTGATTGATGAGGTGTTTATGACAGTCAGCAGATGATTGATCATTCCTATCGGGAGTTCTGTATTAAGTAAATCCCATTACTAGTCTCTTAGATATCTCCGTAGTCTGGTTAGCTTATCTTTTTTGACTGACTTGTCTTTTGACCCAGAGATATCCATTGTCGGTTTCATGAAAACAAACAAGGCAGGTTAGGCATAGGTACGTTGCACATTTTTATAATGCAAGCCTACCTGATCGCTGTGAAGCATTATCAACCCCTTTTACATCCAGAGAAAATTGATGGCACTAAACACTTCTGTGCTACACTCCAGACTCAAAGATTAGGGATCTTTCCTGTTGGGAATGATGTAGGGATGATTTCCTGTTAATTCTGTCTCACAATGAAAATTAAATTTAGAGCTCTGAAAAGACTGCTGCAATTATTTTTCAATGAAATATGGGAGGCTTCCATATGAAGATTCCAAAAAATGTGCAAGATATGTTAAATATAGCTGTCTTCATACCAAAGGTCAAAGGAAGACACAAGGCGATGGGAATGAGGACTCTCTCTTTCAAATTCTTGACATAGGGTAGATGATATATGGACAGTCTTAACAGGATAGCCACAGTTACTGTACTTTTGCTCCTCCCTGTAAATCCTAGTCTCCAGCATGGCAGTGCTAATGAATGCATCCATACAGTCGATTGTCCTAGTTACTTACATTATATAATCATATCAATGTAAACGATTGTGTCCTGTTTCACCATGAACTAAGCAAAATGGAATCAGACCAAACGAGATAGAGCATAACAAGGGCATCATTCTTAAAATAAAAACAATAATTAAAAAATAAAATCAAGACACCTCTTCCAAAGAGTCACAAATGCCCTGCACTTCCACATCATCTGTATATGATCTGCACAAATATGCAGATATACTTTCCAGACTCTAAGCATTACAAGTGAAGACCAAAATCTGTTGCTTATGAAGGCTGGAAAACTCAGCCAAAGTATCTCTTTGCTTTCAGGAATCCCAGATGATCTTTACCCATTCCTTCTCTTACTAAGCAGCTTGTGCTGTGCTCTGTGGGAGTTGCCAAGTTCAGGCAAGGGGAAAGCCATGAAGAAGGGATGATAATCAGATATTCTGAGCCAGGCTGCCCATCCTGTTGCTCCTTTTTTTCTATGAGAGCCTTGTAAGAGTGTGACAGTGTCATTTATGTAGGACAGTGAAGTGACGTTAATATTAGAGGTGCAGATTGAGTTCAGGGTAGAGCAAGAGCTTGGAGAAGTTGAAATGGCCTGTGGAATAGTTGTGTCCAAGTGTCCCACAGATCTGTAGTGCGAATGTTTTGCTCATTCTCCCAGGGCTCCATAATGTCCTGCCATGTAGACAAGGTAGTCTAGCTTTCAGTAGCCTCACTGAAGCAACCATCAGAAGAGCAAATTCAAAATAACACATGTGGCTGGAATTGAGTATCTTCTACTGTTATATTTATCTGATAGAAATCATAAAATTGTAATGATAAATCACTTTCTTCAGTTGTCCAACCTGAGAGCTAACAAAGATGCCTAATTTGTATAGTGCAAGTCAGCACATTCTGAAAATCAAGGCTTTTTTTAAGGTATCTCCAGCTGAGCCCCCCAAAACTGAGGCATCTAAAGCTCTTGAAGAAAGATTCAGCTTGAGATGAAGACATCTAATTTTCTGTCTCTATGTGTGTCAATGCTCCAGGGTCAGTGGAGCTCACGAATACAGCCAAAGAAGTCAGAGAGAGTGACTCAGCTAACCAGTCAACGGCTTACTAAAGATAGGTGTCTAGTACCATTTTTAGGGTCCATCTGGTATCCTCCTGGCCTCCAGCTGAATACAGATAGTATACAGCATATATATATACACATATACATATATACAGCATATATAGAGATATATATACAGCAAGTCCGGTGTTATATCTGCCAGCCCTGCATAAGTGTCTCAGATATCCTAGGGCATCACAAAATGCACTAGATGCTTATCTTCAAGGAACTGGAACTTACACAAGATATCTACTTTAGGGTGAAGTGAATTTATCTCTAGGCTTTACTGAGTATAATGGAAACCTATGCTCCTAGTGCATGTGTAGTCACTGTAAGTGTCTTAACTATGAACTGAATCCTATCCCTAGTCATTTCAAAACATTTATTCCATGGTATTGCATATTTAATTCACCTCTATTGTCCAAAAGCAACTGGAGAGCATTCTCTGTGACTTTTTGTGCATGCTTTCATTAAGGAAAAACAACATTCGGACACCAAAATGAACATAAATTGAATGAGAATGTTGTTTATTTCTATTTTTCAACTGTCAAATTCTCTTTCAACAGTCAAATTACAAATACCTGCCTACAAAAGAACAGGCAGCTGTACTTGACAAATACATCTGACCTTAAAAATAAATAGAAGCTGTGGTTCCTCAGCACATCTGCAAATCATTTAAGTACTAAATATGGATGTATATACCCAAGACAGAAAATGTTAGCCACTAGGACTTTTTCGGAGCCCACACGGCAAGTCAATGACATAACCAAGTGAGAATTCAGGAGTTCATGGCTCTCAGCCTCAAGTTTAAATTACATGCCCACAGTCTGTCTGATTTGAACAAAGAGCTTTCTATTGATGAGCATGCTGTCATTTCTTTTCTCATCTGTACTCAAACGAGGGGGACAGTACTTGAATCATTGTCTCAGCCGGAGCACATAAATCTGATTCATATGCCTGCATGCCATTTCATTATGAAACAGCACAGGGAAATGAAAAACAGTTTTGCAATTTTGTACTGGGACAAGTGTATCACTATGGCTACAGAACGCTGACACTATTCTCGTGAATGCATGAAACATACTAATCAAGTAAATCTGTTTATAGACAGATAGCTATTATGAATGAAGGTTTGTTAATGTTAAAGAATAATCTAATTTAGATAGACTAACAATGAGACTGACTTCTCATCTACACTGAAATATTAAAAGCTAACAAAAAATTCCCATCACAATACTTCAGTCCTTCAAATGTTTGCACTGCTGTTTCTGTTTTGTATTTTTATTGTTCTACACAGTCAGCAAAGTGAAACATATATATTAAAAGTTAGTTCCTATCTAAGAAATTTTGAAAAATTACAGTAATTTCAGATTCAGAGTCAGTCCTTGACTGATCTTACACAGACATCTAAACTCACTCTTCCTTGTAATCTATGTGGTTTATAAACCAATACACCAATGGGGATAGTAGGCTTTGCAGTAGCTGCTTTTAATATTTTATGCAAAAGGCACAAGGCTCATAGGATAACTCAGGTTGGAAGGGACCCCAGGATGTCTCTTGTCCAACCTCCTGCTCAAAAGCAGGTCAACTGTGGGCTCAGATCAAGTTCCTCAGGGCTTTATCCAATCAGGATAAAAGGTAGATAAGAAAGGAAATTGTGAGAGTTTTGGCTCCTTGTCCTAATAGGGTAATTGAGGTTGCATGTGCAGGAACATACCTTTTCAAATGAATGGATTAACATTCCCTCAGCCTCAGAAGGAAGCAAAAGAGGCATTGCAAATACTTACATCACAGTTCATCCTCCAATACAGCCTTGGAGCAGCATAGCTATTCCTTGTTCTTTCTGTGTGGCTACAAGTATAGCATCAGTTGATCTCAGAGCCGAATTCAGTGAAGAAACAATGCTGAAAGAATTAAGCACTAATGTCAAGTTCTGTCAGTATTACAGAACAAAATCAAATTTCAAATCCAAGGCTGAAGGGCCACAACACACACAACACACAAAGGGATGAGGAAAGGATGCATCTGAAGAGGAAGTCTGTTTGGATATGAGAACTCAGAAGTGGTGATCAGCAAATCTGGATTGTCTTGTGTATGAGAAAGTGCGGAAGAATGTCGAGGAGATAGACGACGGAAGCTAGCCAGACCGTTCTGTGGGAAAAGGAGCATCAACAGGGCATGTTGACCCATAGTCATGTAGTTGAGCCTGTGCCAGGGTGGTGCTGCACCTGGGCTTTGAATCGAGAATAACAATGAGCTCAACAAGCTTACTGCGCATGCGTATAGTACATAAGAACTTCATCTAGTGCCCCCCGCGGTGTTCCTCACCCTGGACCGATGCTCAGCAGTGCCAGGGATCCCCCGCTCCATTATTGCCTCGATCGGGAAAATGCCAGGGAACCCCCGTTCAGACGCAGAGGTAATAAATGCTCCATATCGACCATTGTATGCCTTGTGTTTGTGTATCCGTCCCTGCCGGGAGTCCAGGCGGTGCCCCCGCCTCACCCTTACACTTGACGTAGTCAGCAGGAGACACAAACGACGATGCCGTGGCTGAAGAGAGCGAAGGGGGAGGGCGAGAGTCAAGAAGGGACTGCTCGCCTGTGGCTGCCAGGATGGCCCCAGACTGAGCCATGGGGGCCGGCGGCTGCATTGCTTGTCATGCTGGCAGTCCCCGAGGACTGGCCAGAGTTGGCACAGGGGGAAAGTGTTACCCCAAAGGTGGTTGAATCCACTTTACAGGTTATGCCCTTCCACGGTGCTTCGGGAGCAACTTGGAAGCTAGCCGGACAATTAGGGTGGGCACTGTTGACAGGCATTCGAGCCTTAGATAACGAGGTATCGTCTTTGCAGCAATGAGTAAAGGATCTGGAGAAAGAGGTGGGGGATTTGTGAGATGCAAAGGTGATAGCCCAAGAAGTAATTACAGCACAAGCTGAGAAAGCCCAAGATTTAGCCCACAAGATGGAGCGGCTAGCTTTGCGGATGGCTAATAGGCGGCATGGGCGTTATGGGAGGGTGCCTGCTACTGTTTCTCAGGTGCGGGCGATTATAGCCCGACCCTCCTGGGACCAAGAGGAGTGGGATGGCAATATTTGGAGTACCTCATCTGACTCAGAAATTGAGTTTGATATCGAGCAAGAACCGCTAACGCTCAGGTGCGGCCACTTGTTCAGATGTGGGGGGAGCGACAGATAGATAGGGATACCGTAGAGCAGACAAGGACTTATACACCAAAGGAGTTACATGAGTTTTTGACCACATTCCAGCTTACGTCTGCACAAGATAGCTCCGGTAACCCTGTAGTTGCTCCTTTGCTGTATCAATGCTTGTGCGCTGTTGTGGTGGGTGCTTACCCGTCCACTGGTGAGTTAGCCACTACGGTGGGGGCTTTGGTAAACAATATAAGGAATTTTGCACTTGTTGGTCAACCAGATACTAGACAAGTGAGAGCAGTTCGGAATTCCAAGGTGAGAAGATTGGCAGGGACTACTAAATTTGAGTGGAAAGCTAACAAGGTGACAGATGTGGACTTATTTGCTGCAGGTAGGGGTATTACATGATGAGATAAATGGTCTTTCTACTGCTGACTTATTTAAGCAACTGTTACCTGCTAATCAGCAATATCAGACACAGCCTACTGCCCCACCTGCACCCAGTGCTCCTTGGAAGCTTCCTGCTAAGAAACAATGAAGGGGAGGCAGGTCCCCTGAAATCCAAGCGTCTGTTGCAGCCTATCATCCCGGGGATCGATGCCCTTACATACCCCTGAGAATTAGGTGGCGCTCGGGAGGGGAAGTAGCTGTGCTTGCTTTAGTAGATACAGGAGCAGAGGCTACAGTATTGCATAATGCTGTAAACCCTAAGGAGGTATAGGGGCCGGACATCAGTGTGCAATTCTTAGGGATAGTCTGGAGGTGGCAGACGAAAGCTATCCCTGAGAAAGTGCGCAATACTATTCAACAATACCCTGTTGCCACTGCTGTAAAACAACTACAAGCTTTTGGGGGCCTTTTGGGGTTCTGGCAGACCTTTATACCCCACATGCAACCTTGTCAGGGGAAGTACGTTTTGAGTAAATGCCTCTATTGTCTGAGCCAGAGGGGCTCCCCCCCTCCTTGCTCCCCCAATAGACCCATTACCTGTCCAAGAGGCCCCTCCTTTCGGGACGTTATCTCCTGAGCGAGTACAAGCCAAACCAACCCGAGCAATCCCTGCTCGGATATCTGTAATGGAAGCGGGGGGGATTGCCCCCTGCATACTCGTCTCTGGGGAGCTAGAATTCTATACATCTGAGCAACTTACGATTACTGAACAAAGAGTTATAAGCTTACATTTAAAACTTGACTGCCCTTCACAGTGTGTATGGCTGTTTACACCTCTGATATCTATCTGTTAAAATAGCCCCACTCTTATTGACCTCTTCTCAAGATTTGTCTTTCCAGGTATCCGTATCCATGCCAGTGAATGTCTCACAGGGAGCACCAATACTGCGAGGAATTCTGATCCACAGTGCTGGAGTGCCTCAAGTTCAGCAAACATCCTCAATACACTCTTTAGCCAGTGTGTGGGTACTAACTCCTCAAAAGAAAAAACAGCCTGGCACTATTATAGCAGATGGTCCAGGAGCCACTGCTCTTGTTCTTCCTGATGGCAATACCATGTCTTTCTATCCTCTCATCAACAGGTTATCACGCTGGCATCTGTAAGTTGCCATTGGAATGTTGCCTCTTGCGACCACAACAGATGCCCTTGATCTACAAGACCATCCAGCTTCCCATGTAAATACATGGATCTGACTCACACAAAGATCAGCTAACCTCTCTGCTTTCCGTATTGCAGGAGGACGATCAGTGGATGATATCTTAACTACCTGTTACATAGGTGTACCAGCTCCACTTCTGGTATTGCAGAGTTATTAAAAAAAAAAGAGAGAGGGAGAGAGAGATTTCTGTTACTCCCATGAATTTCTACAATTTGAGTATTGTTTCCCAAAAGCTGACACCTTGGGCTTATTCTTTTCATATAGCTAACGTATCTAAAGCAGATACTTGCTTTCACTTTGTAAATGCTGCCTCCGTTCTGCAGAATGTAACTGATATGCAGTTAATTTGTAATGACACTATGGATACTACCTATGCATCTGCTCACCTTATACTACCATTAGGATGGTTCCTTCTGTGTGGCACTACAGCATATACATACGTGCCCACCAACGCCCCAGGTGGCCTATGCACTGTAGCTTGTGCTACTTTAAGCGTTCCTCCCTTTATGATGGAGCAGCGGAGGACCCCATAGCACATCCTAAGATGCCGCTTGTAACCGCCATATAAGTTTATTTTCTCATGCAGAAGCTCTAAGCCTATTGTTGAGCCTAGCTGGGATCCCGGGCGTGGTGGCACATCATTGTAAACAGTTAGAGCATGTTACCTGTGCTTTGGCTCAAAGCTTAAATTGTATATCTAGAGCCATTGCCTCTTCAAATAGGGAATTGGGAGCAGTGTAGCAAGGAACACTGCAAAACCACCTAGGGATCAACTGCCTCCTACTGCGAGATAACCACAGACATCATGACTTCGCCAAGATGTGCTGTTTCAACATCACCGATGAATCGGCATCTATTGAGAATATCAGCCACCGCATACAGGGAGGACTCTTGTTTATATCTTGCTTTGTATTATATTATGTTTTGATTTCATTACTTCATAAACTCCCTTGCCATCGTACCCCATGCCCTTATGAGGATTGGGACGGCCTGTAACTAGCTTTCCATCATGGGGGTGGAGTGTATGGGAAAGTGCAGAAGAATGTCGAGGAGATAGATGACGGAAGCTAGCCAGACCGTTCTGTGGGAAAAGGAGCATCAACAGGGCATGTTGACCCATAGTCATGTAGTTGAGCCTGTGCCAGGGTGGTGCTGCACCTGGGCTTTGAATTGAGAATAACAATGAGCTCAACATGCTTACTGTGCATGTGTATAGTACATAAGAACTTCATCTAGTGCCCCCCGCGGTGTTCCTCACCCTGGACCGACGCTCAGCAGTGCCAGGGATCCCCCGCTACATTATTGCCTCGATTGGGAAAACGCTGGGGAACCCCCGTTCAGATGCAGAGGTAATAAATGCTCCATATCGACCACTGTATGCCTTGTGTTTGTGTATCCGTCCCTGCCAGGAGTCCAGGCGGTGTCCCCACCTCACCCTTACATCTTTTCAGATTCAGCTACAGCCAATCTAAGTGATGGATCTTCAAAGCAGAGTCCTTTATATAATAAAGCAAACTGGCCTGCAGAAGCATGGGGTGGATGGAACCTAATCAGTTCATCTTATCTGTTACACCAGACAGGGTACTAGACTCAAACGGAAGAAAGTCATGTTTCTTATTGAGGTCTGAAACGGAGGTGCTGCCATAAGGAGGAGCGTGGGAGACTAAGTTATGTCTGGACAACAACCCTTGTTAATTTAGATGATACAATTCGTGTTGCTGTGTTGACTAGAACTTAAGAGCAACTGACAAGATTGTAGAAGTTGCATCTGCTAAGCCCATTTACAGAGGACTGCACAGGACTCAAGACTGGATTTAGAGACTGCCTTAACATAGACTTTAAGAGTAAATAAAAATCAAAAGGGAGGAATAAGCCAGTTTCCACAGTGGACCAGTAGGATTCCACAGGAATCTCCTGAGACCTGTGCTGCTCAACACATTCATAATCTGGAAAAGTGAGTGAACAGCAAGGTGGCAAAATTCTATAATGCCAGATTACTCAGAGTAGTAAAGATGAAGTCACAGCACAAAGTGAAATTCAACACACATAATGCTCATAAAGAAAGGTTTAAACACAAAATTTCAGGGTCTGAATCTAAAGGAAAATCCTACCCAGACTTTTCAGAAACTGAAGATGCCAAACATGAGAAGTCCGGAAACCCTGTTTTTAAAACTTGGTTCTTGCCTCTCATTTATTCAATTTGAATTCATGTCTGGTTAGTGGGAATGCTGACAGGCCACTAGTATAGAAGATGGCGGGATCTTGCAGACATGATAGTGCAAAAAAATCAATGCTAAAAGGCTTGCAGAAAGGGAAATGTAGGATGTCTATTTTTCCCAAAGCCTTCCCTGTATAGTATAAACACAGCAGATCAAAGCTAGAGGGAAACATGGGGCCGCAATATGCATGCATTTGAAATGATCCATCTTGAACTATGGTATTATAGCTCTTCTCAGGAACAATCTGCAATAACAAGGAAGACATAGTTAGAGAGTTGGAGTCACCAAAAATTAACAGGTTCCAGGGAAAAGGAATACAAAAAAAAGAAAAAATACAGAGATCAGTTAAAGCACTGAAGGGATGGGTAAAAACTGCTCCAATTATTTATTATCAACATCCCCTGTTCTGCAGAAGAAAAACTCACCATCTGGTAGCACAAATTTCAGTGAAATTTAGTCAGTAAACCACAAGATGACTCATAGCAATTACTTGGACAGCATCTATCTTCAAATGGATGTGTAGAAGGAATGGAATAGGTAATCACGGAGTTTTAAAAGCTGGCTTTTTAAATGACATATGGTCCAAAAAGGAGAAAGTGAGAAGGTAAACAAATTGAAGGGTAGGTGGAATAAATTGTCAGGCAGTATAGATTTAACAGTAACAGGAATGAAAACATACTTGCTACATATTTTTAATAGAATTATGAAGAAATGTATAATTTTTATTTACACAGATGCTTTATAACTGTTCTAGTTTAATGACTTTATATTGTATGACTGAGTGTCATATGTGTGATCTTTAGCTAGCTAGCTCCAGTGACAGTCTGCAGTGGAAGAACTAACTTCCAGTACAATACATACAACTAATATATGCCAAGCCGAACAAAAGAAGGAAGAACGACTATAATAGACTTATAACAGACAATGACAAGTGTTCAAAACACCATAATTACAATACTTTTTATCATTATAATCATTGTACAAAAGTTGACCATATGTTCATCATTGGTTCCATCCGTGTACAAGAAAGAATACATATTAATTTGTTTCTGGTAAGGGGAAGAGGGGCATAAAGGAACAGTATGTTTAGAGAATATGCTAAACCATCTGTGATTCTGAGAAATCCAGGTCCTCTTTTAAGAGGAAAGCACATTTCCAAATCCAATACTGAGATGCCTTTGTAAACAAAAGTTTTCATTCAAAGAGCAGTAATATGCTGGGCCTCACCCACTGCAGTGTTATGGAAGGCAAGCTGAAACCCATACACAGATAGGTGTATTGGCCCAGACACCCAACCCAGATATAATCTAACCTGGAGGCAGTGCTGGGGGAAGCTTGTTGGCCTCCCAAAGGGGGCCCACCACAAGGCCAAGCACAGCACAGGCTACTGCCTAAAGCTGAGGATGCATTTCTGCCCTGGATAGAAGGTATTTTAGGCAGTCTTCAGTAATAAGACTGCCAGGCAGATCATGACTACGTATGACGCCCTTCTTGAGAGGTTAGATCTCCTCATTTCAGCCTGAACTGAAAGGGGAGGAAAAGAAACACTCAAAACATGAACCTTAATGGTACAGGCCATGAATACAGCTCACCTGCCAAGCTTCCTGATTCCATAGCTAGACAGTGAACAATCCAGAGTAAAACAAGAATCTTTTTCACATAATCTTTTTATGGGAATAGAGAGGAAAATATGGTACTGGCTATATTGCCTGAGATCAGCCTTTGGCTAGGAAGTCTTATGAAATGCCTAGCTACTTATGAAATGCCTGCAGCTACTTGGGTTGCTCTTTCTCTGCAGTGAATCACCATGGGTCTTCACGGCATTCAGCACATTGGTGCAGAGCTGATCTCAAAGGCAGCACCACTCAAGCCAGCTGAAGGCCTGCTCAGTGGGCTCCTGGCAAATTGTTAAGGTAGCTTTTCACATGCTGAAATTGGGTGCCCATATTTTTCTTCCCACATCTGAAGAACTCTGATCCCATCAGAGATTTTTATCATATGTACTGAGGACCTCTGAGAGACTCTAGGCCTGATCAGTAATCATGACTTCCCATATTTTGACTGTTCTGAGTATGAGTTGCAAAGGAGCTAAGAATCTGGTGCTGAAACTGTAACAATGTCAGCACCTGTGACACACAACACCTGGGTGACCCTGCAGGAAGCAGTGTAGCTTTTCCTAGGCCCTCTGACCTGTCTCTAAATTTCCTTGAATTTTCAAGTCACTTGTTAGAACATGTCAGCACAGGAAGGTTAACACTAGCACTGAAGGGCAGTGGTGGGCATGGTTCGTTTTATAGGACTGACTGGTGAAAAACAGGGTAACTATGACCAAGTGAGTTGTGACTCACCCACAAGTGCTGCAAAGGCCTGGAAATATCAGACAAGAGGTAGAAAAAGTGCAGTGCTGTGCCCAGGGACAATATATATAATGTGTAGTGCAGATGTACCTGGGGCAGCTTGGAAATCTTTACAGACCCAGAGTATGGATATCGGCAGTGCATCCCAGCCAGGAACTCTCCTTCTAGGATGCCCTGGGAAGCAAGTCTGGGAAGCACTACAGCAGTGTAGGCTGGCCACATCAACTCGATTGATCCTTTAGTTCTAAAAAATAGAAAAAAGACACAACAATGGATAAGAAAAAAGGTTCATACATTTAGGTAGTAAGTCTTTAAACGTGCATTATGACATGCAGACTCTTTTTCCAGCTGCTGAAAGTCTAGCTACCATTAATTAATATTACAGTAAAATTAGAATGAATTTATAAGTTTTTCTACAATACCTATGATTTTAGGAATACAAATCCTGCTTCAAACTGTTTTCCAAATATGATGACTTTCAATTCTTCACCATGATATTTTACTAAGGAGTCCTGATATTTGTTAATCTGTAACTATATACAAAAACTTGATAATTTTTTGTTAGACAAGTATCTGCCAAAAACAGCACAGGTATCACTTAACCTCTCTAGAGGGAAGGGACACAGTAAATTTCCTCCCAAGGTACTTCCAATCCCTGTTTGATGTGACTGCCTAATTCCCAGAAAAATCCAGTGAACATACACATATATGGCAAACATATACAGTGAACATATACATTCCAAGTTTGCTGTGCAACTGTGATTTGATCTGTTTTGTCTGATTTTACAGAGAATTGAACTTTCCAGCAAAATAAACAGACAACTACTTTTTCACTTAACAAACACAACTGCTTTTTAACACAATTTGAAAATTATCTTTTATCAATACTCAAACAACCATCAGTTTAAAGAGATCTCATTAACCATCCAGCAGTTCTAGGAAGTCACCTGCAAGTCACTGTTAAAGGCCCACAATAATCCATTACAGAGAAGAGGCGCTTAAGTGCTCCAGGTATCATCTTAAGAACAATTTCTATATACCTCAAATAGGAATTATCAAAATGAAGAGCATTACAATTGAGTACAATTTGCATTCAGACTGCCCAGTTGGATTCTGGAATTTATGCCTGAAAAGAGAGACAGGTAACTACAGTAAGGAGTTGCACCCAAAAATAAAAAAAAGTATTGGGGTCTAGAAAAAGTCATACAGCAGTTTTAAGCACCTACATGTGAAAAAGTGAATTCTCAAAATCACAACTCATCTGTCACTTAACAGAGAGCCTGAGTTATATTAAAGTTCTGCTGAGCTCTGTTTCTGGAGCAGAACGACACCAGCTTCTGAGCCCACTGCTGTTCCAAGCAGCCCCTGGGTAGTGTGGAAACAGTCCATAACAAATTTGTGTGAAGCCAGCCTGCGAGTCTAAGTTGCCTTTCATGTGCTTTGTCAGGTACAAAGTAGTATTTGGTGCCTTGCTCTATGTTATATCCCAAGAGAGCCCCATATGGCTTTTCTGAATTCAATGAAGGGTGGGTTTATTAGCAGCACAGATATAAAACCACCCATCTCTCCCTCTTGCATCCATTTTTACAAAACTTCTAGGGAGCTCAGGGACCTGTTAAGCTGAAAAGGGCCAGTAGATTTTGCCGTGGAGAGGCTTGGGGGGGAACCTAACACACAGACAACACAACCAGCTACACCTCCTTTATGAAGAAAACTGAGATAGTATTAAATAAAGATTCCCCAGCCATTTACCCACCGCATCTTTCCAGAGTTATCACTTTTTTACGCCTTGATTTGCTCCCCCTCTCAACTGTTCCTCCCTGGTACCAGAGCCAATGGTTTCAGAGACTCCCAGCTGCCTAAGAACCATACACTAAAAATCTTTAAATATCCTTATGGCATCCCTGTGAGATAAGGTGACCTGCTCTAACCTTTACAATGGCATGAAACCTGCGATCTGCAGAAGTATCTAGGTATCTTACTATCACGCAAACCCACGGAAATTAGGCACCTGGGAACTGTCAGGCCTTGGCTCAGGGGTTTTCTGGAGATCCCCCTCGCCCGAGCAACGGCCGCTCCCGGCGCGAGCAAGCCCCGCGGGCAGCCGAGGGGCGAGGCAGGGACAAAGCTCGGAAGTCCACCCGCTCGCTACGGCCTCTCCCGTCTCTATGGCGACGCCGCGCCCGCCCCGCCCCCTCGTCCCCATGGCGACCGCCCCGCCCCTTCCGGGGGCGACTCGGAAGCGGCGGGGCGGAAGCGGCGGGGGGCGCCGCCGTGGGCCGAGGCGGGGGCGGATGAGCGGGCGGCGCGGCGCGGGCAGCTGCGCGGGGGGCAGGACCCCACGTGAGGCCGCAGGTAACGGCCCTGGGCGTCGCGTGCCTCCCCCCACTGCCGCGCGGGGCGGCGGGGCTGGGGCCGGGGGGCGGTGGCCCCTGCGCCCTGGCGGGCCGGGCTGCAGCGCGGGAGGTGGGGCCCGGCGCGGCGCTCCCGGCTGGCCGCGGCGGTCGGTGGCTCCCTGCGGTCGGTGGCTCCCTGCGGTCGGTGGCTCCCTGCGGTCGCTCTGCGCCCTCGCGGATGGGCCCGTCTCTGCGGAGAGGGCGGCAGCGCCGGCGGGCGCGGAGGTGCCGTCGGCCCTGCGGCCGCCTCGGCGGGTGGGGCCCTCCCTCGGTGTGGGCGCTCGCACCCGCCATGTCGGTGGCCGTCGGGCGAGGTGCTCGCGGGCCTCCCGCGCCTCGGTGCCAGTCCCGGCGTCAGCCTGATCCCGGGCATCGCCGGGGGCGGAGGGAGAGGCTGCTTGGGAAGGCAGCTGGCCTGTGGGACGGGGCGGAGGGACACCGCGCGCAGGCTCTTCTTGGCCCATCAGCTCGCCGTCTGCCAGAGCCAGGAGGTTTCAGCCTTGCGGGGAGTTCCGAGTCGTTTGCCTTCTGTGGGTGTTTTGTGCGGGAGCTGGTGCTGTGCTGAAAGAGCTGAGTAAGAAGGCTCTGGGAGGTTTTAGGGAGCAGACGTATGCCATCAGAAGCCTAGGAAGCTGCTTAAATTTTGCCCAAACCAATGCTGATGTGAAATGCAGGTGCCACAGAAATGTTTCACAGGTTAAAATGATGTGCAGGGGAAATTCTTAAATGATGATTTCAAGTACTTCTAGATGCTGTAATGTTCAAATGTTGAATTGACTGACTTTAGTTTTCATATCTCTGTTGGGAATGATGCTAAGAAGAAACTTTGTAATTAATGACAGAATTAAAAAGATTTTTATTAAGCCCATTTTGTTTAACACAACTATCTAGTTGAATTTAAAAATGAAATGATAAAGCGACATGATACACAAAGATGTTTAAGAAATGCACTTGTGCTGTGAAAATTTCATTTGCCTTGTAATTGACAGTCTGCAGTGAGTCAGTATTGAGCTAACATCTCAAAATAGTGCTAGAAGGCACTGCTAATGAAGGTATTGTCTGTGGAATAATGCTTTCCTAAAAGTAAAACAAAAAACCTAATAGGGTATGTTAAATGTTCTGGCCACTTGCGATTACATACTCTGGCCTTCTGTGCCTCTCTGGACATGATGTTTGGGGTGTCTAGGTAGACTGCTGCAGTAAATGATTGTATTTTGCTATATAATTTCTATTATGTGCTTATTACTTTACTAATTAGTATCTCTGATGTAAAATGACTGTGCAAAGTAGCAGTAGTCATTAGAATAGCGATTTCTGCACTTGCACTAAATGGAACTTTTGTTTCTGCTTTTGGATGAAGGCTGCTATGCAAATGAGATTTAAGTATAATTAACAATTAGAAATGTTGAATTTAAATAACTAAAATGCTTGTTTAGTTTCTTAGTGATATCTTTTTTTTCTCCTTTACTTTTCAGTACCCCAGGTGTAACCAAAAAATATGATTTGTTGCCTACTGCACCAAACATCTTAAATATTTCATTTGCCATTTGGCCACCTGGCTTCAACTACAATGGTAAGTTACGATTGAAATAATATGTTTTCGGATGTCTTTTTCTCTACTTTGTTAGCTGTGTGGGTGATGAGGAGGGAGAATGTTATTAATGTTTATCATCATATTAGATACTTGATTTTTACTTAGCACTCTTGAGTTTCCATCGTTCATTTCAGTGGTCTTCCTTTGTAGCTTGTGTATACTGCTCCTAAACAGTTAGTTACTGTCCAGTGCCTCATAGGAATTACCATATAAAGCTACTGGTGTCTTTTCAATCATGACTGGTGTTAGACAATTAATCCTGAAGTATAAATCTTGCCTTTACTTACCTTTTTAGTATTCTTCTGTTCACAGGTGATATGGCTATGGATTTTCTCTAATGTCAAGCAATCAGTGAATAGAATATCTGAAATCATGGGATTATACGCTTATGCTTATATATTATGCTTATATAGATATGTTTATATAGAAAACATGAATGTTTGATGCAGTCATATAAACACCTAAACACTTTAAAGTGTAAATGTTCTGTAGTGTTAGGTTCTGATAAGTAATAGCACACTATCAGTGTGTGCTTTCTTTTTCCTCAAGATCAGATAAGAAATTCTGTAGTAGAGGTACTGTAGGTGAAAGATAATAAGCCTGAGTAAGTATTTTCCTGTATATTTCTTCATTTTTTGTTTAATATGCTTCTGTTCCCTGAATTCTGTTCTGAAGTATGAAATAACATGCCTAGTCTGTAGTGGAGATAGCTCATATGCCTGCTTTTTGAGGTTTGAATAAAAGTATTTTATTTACAGCTGAAAGGGATGGGTGTAAGCTGAAAAAACAGAAATATGTATGTAGGGAGAAATACCTACTCAAGAGTTTTTAAGCATCATTGGAGAGTGGAAGATTCTCCAAAATGTTTCTCTATACCATTTGAATAGCATAGCCTGTTTAAAAAGTTCTGGCTGTTATGTGTTAATTAATAAGTAACATCTTTTTTTTTTACTTTTATTAGAGCTTATCACGTGTATATTCTTGAGGACTTTGTCCACTTGCTATTGAAGTTAATGCGTTGCTTCTCATTAACTTACCTGGAGTTGAATCAAGTCCTAAGCATTCTCCTGCAATACTTCAGTTCTTAGTATCTTACAAGAAAAGCTACAAGACTTATTCTCACCTATTTTGTGTCAATATGACAGCGTGTACAACCATGTAGCTAGTTGAATTGCGGAACTGTTCCAGATGAAAAACCAGCTCAGCTAGACCAGCTTCTGTGGGTGTTTTGTGGACTGCAATCAGTAATCTGGTTCATTTAGCAGCTGCACAAAGTTATTCCAGCAAAAAGTAGGTGGCAGAGCTAGAATAAGTGGAAAGGCACAAATATGAGGGGTCAAGGGAGACTGCTTTTTTTTTTGGTTTTTTTTGGCAGCAGTGTTTGCTTCTGCTGGCTTGAAATATTTGTCACACTTTAGTCCAGGAATTCATTATTCTTATCTGTGAAGTTGTTTTCTCTTCTTGAAATACATACATAATCATCTGCAGATGCACTGAAGTGATAGACATCCCAAAGAGGTTGAATCAATTAAAACAAATGTTTTCAAGTATACCATGAGATATAGGGAAGCTTTTGCAAGGATTTCAATGTGCTGTTCTAGGATCAGGCATACTTCTTAGCCTGCCTTGGAGGAAATCTGGAGTGGAGGCTGCATTCATTTCTCAGTCAGCTAATAGTATATCATTAGAAACTCTTCCCAAAGAACATTGTGTTGTGCAGAGAAGTGACTTTCTGAGTCTGGGATCTTCATCTCCATTGTGTGGAAAAATAACTATTCTAATACTTTGGCATCAGTGTCTAAGCATTTACTGTTTTATTCCTGGACTACTGTTCAAGAATACCTTTTCCATTACTGCTGTCTCTTTTCATACTCGTACCTGCCTACTTTCTGTTGTATTAACGGCCAGGTTAAGAAAACAGAAAAGGTTTTCTACTTGTTGCCTGTAACTTTTTTGATTAACATTTGTCATTACCTTTATTAGGCATGGTTTCTATTCCTGCTTTTAGTTCTAATTGCCTGTCATTGTTCTAACACCTCATTATTTGATCAAAACTTTGCAAATATAGACACTTGGTGGTGGGATTAATGACCATTAATGCACTTACATGATGTTTCAGCTGCCATGTTTAGTATGTGCCAAACAATGTTTAACTACATCTTCTAAAAATTATTTAATATCAATAGTAACAGAGTTTAGTACAAGGTTATATAATTAACATACTTTCTAAGAAAGTTGTTTATAATTCTTGCAGCAACAAGCTTTAGAACTGGCATTGGATCGTGCAGAGGTAAGGAGTAGCTAAATTATTTGCACGTAAACAACTTATTGGGCCCATACTTAAATATTACGGTTCTGTATTTCTTGTGAAAAATGGGGGGGGGGAGCCACGGGGCACGTGTATGTGTGCATACACATATATATAATCACAAATACATGCAACACTGGCTTTGCAAAATTTTTGCTAAAATTGCCAGGCCAGGCATTTGTCTCTTTCCAAATGTGTTGAGAACATCAGGTGCAATGATGATAAAGCATGCAAGACTTTGTTTTTCTTCAAAAACACAGCAAATCTATGTGCTGTGAAATAAGCAAGAGCTATGTAGTGATAATTCACTCTAAAATCAGAGATAGCAGACAGAAATGTATGGCAAAATCTTGATTGTGTTGTTAAGGGTAGCTCAATTAGGACAAAGAGGCAGATGCTTTTACATTCAGGTTCTTTTATGCTGGCATGTGATGTAATGCTTACCTTGATCACTTTTACGGGAAATATATATTTCTGAGGGAGACCTGTCTTCATTGAAATTCTAAGCTAAAGTGTTAATAAAAATACTTGAGAGAAATATTTAGGGAAGGTTTGTTAGAATTTAAGCTACCTTTAACTGGTATGGTATCATGAGTAGCGCTTTTTTTTTTTAATAAAAATGTTTGATGTACATAAATTTTTTTAATGTATATTATTGTAATTAATGTACATATTTTATAAGACACAGCTCTATAAATTAATGAAACAAAGCACTGATGCGAGAAACAAGGAGAAAAATAAAGTTTAAGTTGATTATGTTGATGAATACTTGATACGTAAATACTGTTGAGCCAATACACTTGAATTTGACTGTATTGGCCTAAATTTGACTGTAACATGCTAACTTCAGTAAACAAGGTGTCTGTAAATACTTACTACTATGATTACAAAATGTAGGTACAGATCAAGGCTTGGAGTGCAACTCATTCATTTCATAGCCATGAAGTACTGTATTTCATAGTTGAAATGAGAAATGCTTCCTTGTTGGTGAATATAACATACAGTAGATCACATTTAGTACATTTTTGGTGGCCATTTACCATAGCTGTGGTAATTATTTACTGTATACATAGAACAATGTCTGATAATGATCTAAAGCAGCTTGATAGCAAAAATTAAATTTCTTTTTAATGCAAGTATTATTTTTTGGTTTACCTTTCTTCTCCAGTATATCATTGAAAGTGCCCGTCAGAGACCTCCCAAACGAAAATATTTATCCAGTGGAAGGTAGCAAACATTTCAGTATTTAGTTTTTGATTGTGTTTCTTCAATTTATTTTTTTTTTTACATTAAGCTTTTTTAATTACAGAAAATCTGTATTTCAAAAACTCTATGATTTGTATATAGAAGAATGTGAAAAAGAGCCTGAGATAAAGGTAAGTGGAAATTGCTACGCAACCTTGCATTGCTGCTTAAACAGGCAAATGCAGACTTTTTTTCTTAATATCAGTGTTATTCCATTTCTTAAAGTCTGGTAACTGCGGTAGTTACCTAAGGCTAGGATTACAATAGGAAAGATTAATGGCTTCTGTGGACTAAACCAACTATGTAACTTAACAGTGTTATCTTGGTACAATCTTTAGTAAAAACAGGGTGGTGGGAGGGCTGATGACTACCTGGTAATCTGTTTTCAAAGAGAATAAAATGAAAGAGAAACAGGTGACTGTGAAGATTGTGCTGTGGTACTCTTGAGCTGCTTTTGTGTATGTGAAATATCAAGGAATTACAAAGGAACAATCTAGAATGGAAAGATGTGTGTAACAAGTTTAATATAATACAGACAGGCAGTACTATTAAAATAACTGAATAATAGCAGGACCTACACTGGTGTGAGTGACCTGTCCATTGTTTTAATCCTCCCTCATTGAAGTTGGTTGAGAGCAAGTTCAGGACCAGTGTCAGTGCCACTTGCATTGTTGTCATTATCACTGTTTTTGAATTGCATGCTTAGCATGGCTGCCGTGGAAAAAAATATTTGGAAAATCTTTTAGAATCTATGCTCTGTTGTAAATTCACATTGATTTCTGGGATAACAGAACGTCTCAACAGCTCATCAGTTAATACTGCAAAAGAAGCTCAGCCAGGCTTAGCAACAGTAAATCTAAGGCTTAAAAGCCATAAGCTGCTTTGCTAAACTGTGAGTATAAAAATGGACTGAGAAGGATGAGCTCTGGAAACTATTGCATTGCTGCTTCCCACAGTAAAATAAAAACCCATGAGATATTACAGTTGTTGAGCACCTGTAACACTTTTTTGGGTGAGACTGATTTAGTTGGCACTAATTAACATATGATGCTGTCTTGTATCGCAAATGCAAATGAGATGTTAATCTTTTCACCTCTGCATTTTGCTTGAAACAGCAATAGTGAATGGATAACAAGGTGTTTGAACAGCAGGGAGAAGATTGGGCTTACAAAACTGGAATCTGGAAGAAGTAGGAGTACAGTACTATAGTTGCTGCTAAACCAGAAGGCACTTGGCAAACTCGTGTTTCTCCAATAAAATCAGTAGTGAAGAAAAGTTAAAAAATCACAGTATTTTAAAGACTAAATGAATTATTCCTGATTTAGAGTTGAGTAAAAGCTATTAAGTTCCTATTTAAGAATTGGAAGCTTATTATGATAGCAAAACATATTTAGAGGCTTTATTGCCTAAAATGAAATATGAGTAGTTAATAGATACCTTGGTCATAATGTTATGGTTTCTCATTATTGAAAATGAGAAGCGTAAAGGTTGAGAGACAGAGGTTAGAAGATGATGCTGTTGTGGAACTTCATCCATGAGCGTAGGACTGCTTATTTATGTCTCGGTTTTCGAGATAAACCTGAAGAGGGCAATAGTATTCTGACTGCAGTTTGGCCAATAACTTGAATGTAACTTAAAGATTTTGATGTACAGAAGTGTGTCAGCTTCTATTTCAGCACTGCACTATCTTGATGGTACAGGCTGTGTGTATGTCAACTCAGAAGCAATGTTTTCAATGACAGCAGAATCCTACATGTTTTAGTATACTGCCTCACATTATTTTTCAGTCCTAACTTTCTCCCTGTGCCTTAGGTCTTTGTAATACTGCCTCTTTCCCATGTTCTTGTTTCCTAACCTGTGTCTTACTCAGTCACTCATATTCTTGTTTGATCTTGGTGTTCATAGGGAAGACTAATTTTTCCATGATAATTCATAAAGGACTAATTCATTATTGATCTTCTTGCATTAGTCCAACATGCCTGGGTTCTCTTCTGTGAAGAAAAGTTTTCTGTACACTTCCTTTTCAGAATCTCTTCTGTTTGTGCATATGCGCACTAAAAGGAGAACTAACTATGCTGTTAGTGTGCAATCATGAAAACATTTCATAGTAATGAAACTTTCAGAACACTGTTAATGAACGTCACTGGAATTCAATAGTTTGAATTCCATGTTGGACTATGCAAAAATAATAAAGCATGTATCTGCTACTTTGCTGTAAAAATGCTGGCAGCTGTGGGGGATGAGTAATGATGATACGTGAATAAAGAGTGCCAGATAATGGTGATCTTCAGGGGTTTTTTTGTACTTGATTAATCTGTGATTGTGATGAATGATAGGCAGGGTTAGGTGTGTTTGGGAAATGGTGTAAAACATCATCTTCCATGCATCTTTCTGTATTTGAAGAAAATATAAATAACTTGCATGTGTAAGGCGAAGAAACGACTGTAAGAATGCATTTTAAAGGTAACAGTTTCAGCCAATGGTTTTGCTTAAACTCAATCTAGAAAAAATTGTTAAATAATACTTCTGAAACTGAAAAGGGGTTTTTGCCTCCATAACAGCGAATGCATGGCTCTTGTGCTTTACTAGACACATTAATACTCATCTCTTTTGGAGTGGCAGCCTATGACTTGATATGTCGAGTTACATCTTAGTGGAAGCACTCAGCTCTTAGCTGTATTCTTCTCTCAGGGTCTGGTTTAGGTTCAGCTAGGTCACAAACATTCTTAGGCTTCAGTTTATACCCTGTATTTTGTCTCCCAAATTTATATCTCCACAGGTTGTATGGATTGTTTTTCTTTCAGTCAGTACATAAGAAATTCTGCTTTGCTCTTTCTGCTTCCTGAAAAAAAAATGCTTAGCAGTGTTCATGCAATTAATCTGTAAGTAGCTGATAGTTGTGTTAAAAATAAGGGAAGATTGAATTGTGGTATCTTTGACACTATTGACCAGACTATGCGGAGAGTAAGAAAGAAATTCTTCTTGACATGAAGAAACCTCACCACATCAGCTTTAAAAATGTGAAATCACTTAAAATATCAAAATGAAAGCTCTTTTTATCTTGATAATCTACAGATTTTAGAGAAATGATTAAATAATGCCTGGTTATTTCATTTATGCTTAATGGATATTTGATATCTGACTTATTTGGTATTTTTGTTCTCTTAGTATTATAATTCTTATGCAAGTTAGATCAGAAGTTGGTCCTATATAATCAATCATATTTGATCTTCCTTTGTGTACTATACTAGCCATATAACTTCACTTGTGAATTCCTTCATTGAGCCTGTTGACTTGTTTCATAGTTAGCTGTACTGCTGTCATATCTTGGGGAGTCTATAAGTAATACCATCAGGATGGGATATTTGATTGAGATTCTCCCCTCCAAGAAAAAAAAAATAATAATAAATTTCTGTATATGGATTACTTTAACCACTTTAGGCACTGTAGATTTTAAAGCAACCTGAACTATGTGTCCGTGGAAGGGATATTTCAATTCCCCTTCCTATTGCCCTGCTCTATGCCTAAAAAAACAGATACGTCATTTGGAGAAATTTATCCTAAAACTGGTTCTTAACTGTTTACCCTGAAGGAAATATTCTGAAATACTTTGAATATAAGATTTGTGATCTCACTTTGAATAGATCTTGGCCTCTCAAAATTCTTCCTTAAATTATTTATAGAAGAAAACACTGAATAAGACATCTGCTCTCTGAAAATAGGAAATGCTGTGCACTTTTTAAAAGATCCAAAACCTGAGTGTCTTTCTGTTGTTCCTTTTGCCTCTAGAGTTGAAAAGAATAGAATAAGACAGTATTTTTTGCTTATTTTAGAACAAGATATGTACAGTGAAATCTATTAGCCTTTAAGGTTTTGAGAAAATGATTGTACCAAAGTTGCAATGGCTGTTAAATAAATTTTGCTTTACACTGAAAACTCCATACAGTAAAAATAACGTGATTGATCTGAGTCTGGTGTGACATAATAAAACCTAAATTCTGTTTTTTCTAATTACTGAAAATCAGAGAAGCTATCAACTTATGCAGATTGTATAATACTGAACACAGCCAACTCTTGTTAATACACAAGTTTTTCATTTGTCAAGCCCTGCAGAGAATAAAAGAAGTGGTATCCAGTCCATTCTTGTACCTTCTGTGCATTTGTAAAGTGGTGCTGGTATTAATGAAATATGCTCTCAGTCACAGGGAGAACCTGAGATGTTTTTTATACTTGTATGTCACAAAGATATATTAAGCTACAAGAGCTTTTTTTAAGGAAGTGATCTGTTTATGTTTTTGATTTTTTTTTTTCAGTCATAAAGGCAAGTGGGGAAAATCCATTTAAAATGCTACAGTGAGGGGGCAAGAAAAGCAGTGATAATCAGAAAACATAGTTTTATTTGTGTAAGTTTTGTACCATCCAAGGAGAAGGTATTAAAGTCGCATTTCACTCATAGCGAAGGGTGGAGGAACTGCAAACATAATATAAAATTACTACTTCAGTTTTGTTAGATGGGAATGGTCAGTATCGTTTTTTCAGTGGTAGAAATCAGAAGTCACTGCAAGAGAAGGAAAGCACCTGCACCTTTCCTGTGCTGCCTCCTAACCATCATGCAGTAGCTGTCGGGTGCAAATTCAGGGAGGGAGGAATGCTGTCTTTGTGTGGATGAAGTCAGGGAGGGTCAGGAACATCAGCCAAAAGAACCAAACAACCAGGCCAGTTGCTTTGCATCTGAACTCTTGCAGTGTACACTGTGTTGAATGCTTAAGAAATATAATATGCTCCAGTCAGTCAATCTTAAAAATATTTCTAGACAACATCTGACCTAATGTTTAGTATCAGCTCTGAGCTAATACCTCCAGTAGCCAGCTCACAGGAGAAAGCTGGTGTTGTGCTTATAAAACTTTTCATGCTTAGTGAAGCATGACTCTTGTCCCCATTTATTGAAGTTTTACACTTAAAACACTAATGTTTACTCTGATTTCTCGGAGAGATACTACATTTTAAAATAGGTTTACATATTAACAATTTCTGTTCAGAATGAACAATGTGGATGCAGTGTCAGAAACATGTGATGGTCCACTCCTCTTTCCTCTCCCTGACTTCTCCTGTTAGCCCCCCCTGCCCCCACAAAAAAAACCCAGGGGGAGTGAGGGGGGAAGGCAAAAACCTCCCAAGCCATACTGATCAACTATTACCAATCAAAAATAAATAAAAAATAAAACCCTAAGATGTCACTCATTGAATAAATTTAAATTAATGTGATTAACTGAATTAGATTATATTTACAAATGGATTGCCATTATGTTTGTTACTTACCAGTTGTCACAAGCAGCAGCCTTCTGTAAAAATAAATCTCTCATCACTATTTGTTGTACTCATGGACAAATTTCTGGAAAAGGTATATTGTTTATTTAGAAATTCTCCAAGTGGTTATTAGTCAGTAGACATTATTCAGTGCCTGTATTTAGCATAGAATAATACTCTTAATTGACTGATCAGTTTTCTTCAGCTCATGAGAATAGTAAAGCTGAATTAGAAATGTCAATGTTGTTATTAATAACAACCTCCAGAAGCAGTATTAATTCTGTTCTAATGATAGAGGAATAGAATTTTTTATTTTTGATTGCTTTATAGATGCTTCTAAGTAGTCCAAATTACTATATAAGTGTTTTGGAATCTGCATATTTGAGTTTAAATTCCTGTTAACCTTTCTTGCATAACATAATGGTTACCTTTTTCAAAATCAAGTCTTACAGATTTCCCACATTCCTTTCTGCCCACCTAAATAAAACCCCTTAAGTGAACAGAGAATTCTAGTATGAAAAGTATTAATTATCCAACACTGAAAGTAGTTCTTTTCCATCAACAGAAGACCGATGGATGTTTGTTGACAAATCCTCTTAAAGACAACTTTAGGCTAACCATGGCAAACTAACAGCTCAGTCACTGTCACTTACTGCTCCTGTATTTCTCTTGCATGGGTGGGAATACCACTTGCAGTTTGTTACATTTCCTCTAAAATGTTCTTTACTAACAAATGTTAAGATGAAATAATGTCAGACTGATGGAGTGCTAATTTTGCATTCAAATGGCAATGATTGTGCTCCTAGTGATTTCACAGCGTGTCTAAGTGAAGGCTCTATAGCTGTACCCCTACTCAGTGATGTGACTGAAAATTGAAGCAGTGCATGTGCATCCTGTATTATAGTAGAGGTCTGTGGGGTTAGTAGGAATCTTAACTGAAAAAGATTTTACAAAACAGGCTGCGTCTCCAGAGCCATATGTGAAGATTTGGCTGTCTTTACCTTTATTGTTGTCAGAACATGTTTTCCTTCTTTCTCCCTGTCTTTTCCAGGTCTTTCCCCATGAATTCCCCAGAATTTCTGTGCTGTCTATTTCTGTGTTAGTTTCCATGTTATTTCTAAGTTATTTCTAAGCTGTAACAAGTAGTATGATCTTGGCATCATTCATGATGCATGGGAAAGAGTTAGCTCTTGGCAATGGTACCAAAACTAGTTAGGAGGAAGTACAAGATTTTTCTTCTTTTGTTCTGCATGCCTTTTAAAATTACATTGATATTCTTTCGTATTTTGTTTTCTTTTGGAGAGGGAGGGCTTTTCTCTCTTAGGAGCATCCCCCCCATAGGAGAAGTCATTCTGCCTCTGTCTTACTACATTTTTGCTGTTACTTGTTCAAAAAGGCAGAGATAGTGCACTACTACTTAGCGGTTGTGTGTGAAATGTGCCAGACTACTGTTGGGCACCCTAACTAGAGCACAAAGGATACCCTCGAGTGCAAAGATCCACCCAATCCTGGTGTTCAATGATGAAGTCAAGTCTCCAGCCAGAAGGTGTAAAAGTTATCTGAAGTTTAGAAAACATTGTTTTTCTTGTGAAGAGGGCTTTTAAAATGTTTTAAATTGTCATACTTGCACAGGGTGTTGGAAACATATTCATTCATTTTAAAAATCTGTTATTTATGGAAAAGATCTCTTTTATAATTAATGAAATGGTCTCTGCAGCTGCTAGATCAGATTTCAACAAATATAGACAGGACAGTGCAATTAAGGAAGCTTCAAAATGCTGTAATTCTGCAGTGTAATCCTGGAAGGAAATACTTGCTTCTGTTAGGAATATTCCAAAGTATTAAATATTTTTTTTTGTTCTTAGCAATATAAAATTGTATAAATGATCCACATATAAATGATGCAAATAATAGTACACAGTAAATTTACAACATTGTGTCATAGGTCATTCTTATTAGTTGTGTTGTCTATGGACCTATAATTAAAGCCTTTTTTTTAATTGCAATGAATAATTTTCCAAAAAACAAGTCTTGTGTGCTTAAGTATATTCATTAACATGGGTCTGTTTAGATATATGCTTTAACGTTAATCTAAATAGTATTCAGATTCTAATGACTGTTTTATTGCTAGTAATTACTTGATAGTATTATGTTCATGAGCAATGTTTACTTTTAAAGCAGAAGCTGAGGCGAAATGTGAATTTACTTGAGAAGCTGGTTATGCAGGAGACATTATCATGTCTGGTAGTGAACCTCTATCCAGGAAATGAGGGTTATTCACTGATGCTCAGGGGAAAAAATGGTTCAGGTAACATTTCTGCTATTTCATTTTTAAAAATATTCAGAGTTCTCTATAAACTGTTAGAACACGTTGTAGTTGCTTGCATTTGTTTTGCTTCTAACATAATCGCCTGTACAAATCAGTACTTGAAATAAAAATTTGCATAATGCTGTAAGGTGCTTGTAGATGGACTCTGTATCAATACAGTGCAAATTATTTGGTACGAGTCTTCTTAATAACCTTCCTTTTTATATTCTAATGCATTTAGCCTGGGGCAAGCCTTTATACAGTCAGTGGATGTTAACTGTAGCATGTCCCAGCTTTTTGGTTTGAGGTTTTTGGGTATTTTTCCTTTCCCCAATATTACTTATCTTAGCAAGTCTCTGTTACTAAGAATCCCATCCAAACCCCATTTTCTCTTCAGTATTGCTCAGCCACTTCCACTCTCTTATTTCTCCTCAGCTTCCCATCAGTTTGCTTTTTTCCCAGGCTTCCTTACTTGAGTTTCTCTCATTTCAGGTTCCTTCTCTCAGACTTTTTTTTTTCCCACCCCCTGCACTGAGTCCTGTATCTAGGTGAGACTAAAAGCATCTGCATTCCAGTTTGATTGCCTCTTTATGCCACCCAATACTGTGTGACATGCCATGTGAGCATAAAGTAAATCATTTGGAAGCAAAAATTGGCTCCTGTTGAGCTGTAAAGGAGCGTGTTGCCTTTTAGCACAGTAAGAGCTAAATCAAGCCCTGGAAACAGAAATGGACATAAAAATGAATCCTGTGCAGTATGGATTAGTTTCCACCAGCCCTGGCCTATGGCAAGCCTATGTGGCAAGCTCGTTTAAAATTTCACTTTGTTCAAGTTTGAACTGAGAGGCAAAAGAAAAGCAGTATGTTTTGTTTAAATTCAGATTCTGAGACCATTCGGCTGCCTTATGAGGAAGGAGAACTGCTTGAATATTTGGATGCAGAGGAGCTACCACCTGTTCTGGTTGATCTTCTGGAAAAATCTCAGGTGTGAAAGTTTGTTTTTGAAAAGAAGTCATGTTTTGTACCTGGATAGACTTTGATCTTGGAATGTTTCTTATGGATGTTTCCAAACACGTGAGACAGAAAGATTGTGCATTTGGGGCCATATTATTTTATGCCCCTAATAAATATTTTCTTGATATCCAGAACAAATAATTCATATGTATTGGAGAGAAAGAGATAGAAGAGGCATTGCTGTCGTTTATGCTGACAGACCACTAGGATTCTGTGCTCTTGCAAAATGTTCTTTGTTGCTATGAAATATGTGACATGAATTTCTTAAAATTACATTTCTGGCATATGAAAATGCAGTGTTTGAGACACAGGTTAGATTTGTCTAGGTATGTGGTAAAGACCACTGGTCTTGATAGAACTAGTAAGTATTTTTAACCATAATATCAATGAATAAGCACCAGAGGTTTTATGCAGTACCTTAATAAACGGAAGCAACTTCACAATTTGCACTGACTTGGCAGAAATTGCACTAACTAGCGCTGGGGATAAATTTTTCTTCTTGAGTATATTCTGTTTATGAACCTTATTTACAGAGCGAAGATATGAATTCATGAGCAGTTACAATTGCATTTAACATTTTTTTACAATAGTAATAAAAGTCAGAATGGTCTCATGCATCAATCCTATCCGTGGTATTTAGAACACATACATAGCAAACTTGTTTTTGGAGAGGGGAGATAATTTGGTAGATACTTGGATATTCACACTTTTTTGTTTGTTTCAACTAGGTTAACATTTTTCATTGTGGGTGTGTCATAGCAGAAATACGTGACTATAGGCAGTCTGGTAACATGAAATCCCCAATGTACCAAAGCAAGCACATTCTTTTGCGTCCTACAATGCAGGTAAGAAGTGCCTCAAGTCATTCTTCACTGTTGTAGTAATTTCCAGTCTAGATGTAAACTATTACTTAAAATATTATTTTGTTGAAAGATAACTAGCATTCTGTCTCTCTCCTCAGACTTTAATTTGTGATGTGCATTCTATAACAAGTGACAACCACAAATGGACACAGGTGAGTCACCAGTTACTTTTAAGCTTTACAGTGATGTAGTAAATGTACTTAATTAGTTTAATAAAATCGGATAAGCAGAAATTGATGATATCTTGGATTAATGAAAACTGTCAGATTGATGTGCATAGTGGTGCATGGTAGGGGAACAAGAGATAATAGACCTAAGTTGAAATGAGAGGTTCAGACTGACTATGCGGAAAATATTTTTCACCATGAGGACAGTCAAGCAGTGGAACAGGTTGTCCAGAGAGGTTCATCCAGAGATTGTCCAGAACTGCTCCGTCCTTAGTGGTTTTCAAGACCTGATGCCCTGAGTAATGTGGGCTGTCCTCAAAGCTGACCATGCTTTGAGTAGCAGGTTGGACTAGAGACCTCTTGAGGCACCTTCCAACCTAAATTATCTTACAGCCCTGCATCCCATGCTCCAGTGAGCTGCCAGGTAGACTTGTTAATAGCAGCTTCCTACGCGATACCACAGAAAACACTAGGAGTTGCTAAAAGCTCTGGTTTTGATCATGCTGAATGTCAGACTGGCTCTAATTAGTCTACCGTACTTCATTCATCTTCAGCATACAATTTCAGGGTGGTCCTTGGAATCTGATGATGCTATTGCTCCTGTAGCAGCACTTACCTAATCATATTATTGCAGTGAAGAATATTGTAAATGATTAAGATTGTGTAGTTAGTTAAATGCTGAAGAGCACAGTGCTCTCAGAGTGCTTGTTTGTATCATCAGAGGCACAATCATACTCAAATTCATTTCAGATTGTAACCAGAAGTCCCGTGTAGATCATCTTTATGGAGTTGATTGCCAATCCATCAAGAAAAATCACTGGCAGGCAATTAATTTCATTGCCACTGCTACTCTATAAAATCTGCTTTTCAGTAAGATCTCTTCTAAGATTAGAAACCTCACCCACAGCTCTGTAACTCTTGTTAATGGATAGGGGTACTTAATAACTGTTTAACATATTTTTTTGTTGTTGACTGTCCACAGCAATCTTCTCAGTTTTCTGTAAGATAGTGTGTATGTGCATAGGTTTCTATTAATTAGTATAGAAATTTTTAGATTTATGTATTTATTAATAGCTGTATATGTTACAGGAGGACAAACTTCTTCTTGAGAGTCAACTTATTTTGGCTACAGCAGAGCCTTTGTGTCTTGATCCTTCAATAGCAGTGACCTGCACCACTAACAGACTCCTGTACAACAAGCAGAAGATGAATACTCGCCCAATGAAACGGTAGTTTTCAGTTTGCAGCATGTTAGGACTTTCTTTCAAATTTTATGGGGTGCGTCAACAAAAAGTGCAAGCAGTGCTATACATCAAAACTTTGGCTTCTTATGTGCAGTGCTCAAATTCGTATCTAATTAAATAAATACTAGGAACAGTCAAGGAATTGTATCTTTTGAAGTGTGCTATTTTGTACTGTATTTCAATTAGTAATACATCCAGTAATACATATATTCCTGTATATCAGAAAAATGCACACTTACTATTTTCTTAACATAATGAATTATGTTGCAGTTACCATCTTGTCTAGACTTTTGCTTAATTCAGATGTAAGCTGAAGCAGATGGCAGCTCAGTAATGCGAAATACATGAATTGATATATTGCTTATTGGTCTCTGATCCTTTAAAAGCTATGTACAAGTTTAACCCTAAATGAAGAAATCAAGAGGATTTTTTATATGCTTGAAATTAAGGCTATGCAAAGTATCAGCATATTAGAACCACAGTAACTTTATAAGCAATGTGGAATGCATTATATAAAAATGTAACTTTCATGCATGGTTGTTTACTTTTTTCCATGAAAGCTTGAAATGGTTGGCATTTTTTTAGTAAAAAAAGGTACATTTCATTCTGTAGAATGATAAAGTACTAATAGTCTGTTAGAATTACCAAAATATACTTAAAAGTAGATATGCACTGAAATATTATGCTCCTGTACAACCAGTGGTACTGCTATGTAATTGTAAATAGGGAAATTGTTCATTGACCACTAAGTTTTAATTTTAAGGACAGCTGGATCAATCTGTTAGAAAAATATGCAGAGGTCTTGCATGATTGTTCAGGATAGTATTAATGTACCAAAGGATTCTGTGTGACACAAAGAATGCAGGATAGTACAAAAACAACACAGTAACTATATAACTCTCTAGGTACATAAGCAGTACATGGGTCTTTTGGCAGAACTGAAATCTCTGATAATACACCAATTTTACAAGGTTCGTAACTTTGTAGATAGTTACTCATTTTGACAATGTACTTCCGTTATGTATTTCAAAAATATGTCACAGATTCTTAGATCTGAAGTACATGAACAGAATACTAACACTTTTTAAAAATCCGAAGTCAAGAGTTTGAGTTATACAGTATAGTCAAGAAAAATAATTTAAAATGAATGTTGCAAAACCTTCCTTTTAGTCTCGATGTAAATAGCACTTTCCTGCATATTTTTGTGTTTGTTTATAGGCAATGGGGTGTTTGATTTTCATGGTTTTTCAAGCTCATCTATCATTTTATCATAGGTGCTTCAAAAGGTACTCCAGGTCATCTCTGAACAGGCAGCAGGAAGTGGCTCATTATTCAACTCCACCTCAGCTTAGACTACTTGACTACTTACAGAAAAGAAAGGAGAGGAAAGGAGCCCAGCAGTATGACCTCAAAATTTCTAAAGCTGGAAATGTAAGTGCTTTAAGACTTAGGTGGGTGAACTTTTAAATATTTATTTCAGATATTAAATACGTTAATACTGCTTTGTTCTTGTTCATCTTTCAGTGTGTAGATATGTGGAAACAGAACCCTTGCTACTTAACTGCACCTCCTGAAGTGGATGTAAGTTCAGATGTTACCAAGATCAATTATTGTTGTATTGTATGAGGAAGGAAATGACTAAGAGTGTCCAGTGTCAAATAATGCTAATTTTTAAAACTGGGAATGACTTTAACATTTGAAATAGCTTTTCCTGTACTGTAACGTATAAATACAAGCTAAAGCACATTGGAATACGTTGCAATTTAAACATGATGGTTTGGATGACATAAACAGTGCAAAGTGACCTTCAGTATTATCCAGCTGTGAGGTAAATGACTACACCTGTTTGGAGTTGTCTGATATAAAAAGTAGAAATGAGATAAATTATTTTAAAATGAGTCACTTAGCTTGGTAGAAATTCCTTACCTTTTTTGACATACTATGACACAATAGGACATGATATTTTTAATAATTTAATATTTTTATATGGAGAAATTCTGATTTGGAACTCTTGTGTTCAGTCTGTGTGTATGTATAAGGGAAAATAATGCAGGAGCATTCTTCTTTCAGGGACTTAGACATTCTTGATTTTTGGCACTGCCAGAATATATTCTGTTAGTGTACAGATGGGACTAGAAGAAGTTTTAGTTTTGGCCCAAATGCAGACTGGGCTTAATAGAGCTGACAGGAGTGTGCATTACGTGTTTGAAATGATGCAGTAAGTTTATACAAACTTTCTATCCCTTCGCTCTTCAACAGCATTGTAGCTGCCATGATCAGAGTTTAGGAATTTTGCTATTGTCAAATCTCTTAACCGTTCCACATTGTGGGCAGTGGTTTAAATCTGTAGTTTTAATCCATGTTTTCCACTTAACGGGGTTTTTTTTAAGTTTAATATAACAAATATGGTAGAACAAGTGTAAATCTCTGAAGGTTCTCCGATTCACTTTTCATAAATGCTGAACACAGAGCGGTGCTCTAAGAAGTGTGAAGTTATCTTTGGCTGTTTCTTGCACTCATTTTCTAAGAATCTGATGTTAGCTACATTTCAAAACAAGCGATGTGCTGTATTACCTCTAAATCTGGCCCCCAAAAAACTGTTCCTGTGTTTCTTTTCTAATATCTCCATTTTGTTTAAGGTGGAAAAATATGCCAAAGTGGAAAAGTCTATCAAGCCTGATGATTCACAACCAACTGTCTGGCCAGCACATGTGAGTAGTTTAAACCTTTGGCCAGTCTTTCCTTTGTCTAGTTAAGATGCCTTTTATTTCAACAAAATCTAAATAATCTGGGAATAGTCTTTGCTTCTCCAGTGTAATCTTCCATGTGTTATATAAATGTGAAAAGGAGATTATTAGAGACTTGTAATTGAATACAATGCATCAGGCACATGATTAGTAAAAGCAGTAATTTGCTTTATTATTCATTGGAATGTAAAGTAAATAAAAATCTGTAAAATTAGTTCATAAATGTTAATCTCAGTTTTCTAATTAGAGCACGATCAAGAAAGCAGTAACTGTTTGCCAAAGACTAATGTAATGGAATAATCAGTTAAACAAGATACTGTAATTTCATCAGGTTTTCCAGAAATACAAGAAAAAGTTGCTTGAATCTCCCAAATGACGTGTGATGTCACTGTAAGACAAAGACAATGTAGTAATTTGCAGGGAGCTGTACTTTGTTCAACCACTTGAGTTCTTCACTCACGTGCTCATATAAATATTGATGGAAAAGCTTTTGTTAAAATGAAAACGGTAAATTTGGAAAGAGATTATGTTGTATTACGTGCCTCTTACAGGAAGCTCTTTTTGCAGTGTGTAAATTGGACTTTAAGATTTAGCACAATTTATGTGATTTGATAAGGAGAAATCATTTAATAATTAGTAATAAATCAAATCACTAGTTCCGTGTAATTTCTGAGGCAAGATACTACTTTATTATCAGCATCTTCCATGATGTCTTTGTAGTTTTATACTAGCCAAAAGTAATACTTTCCCATCTCTGGGATTTTCGTCTTTGACGTTCTACTTGGAACTTTTTTTTTTTGTATGCAATTGTTTCTGCATATGTTTATCCTGCCTTTCCATATCAGACATGATTGGTGTAGGTTTTAGTATATTTCTGTATTTTTAAGAGATGGTAAACGTTTTTCCTCCCACTCCTTTAAAGAATTTCTTCTCAAATCAATTTTTCTTTAGATATAGAGCACCTTTTTATAGTGTGTTACTTATCTCTCTCATTTTCTAGAACCACAGCGTATTTTTCTAGCTGTTTCTTTTACTGCTTGATTAAGATTCATTTGATAATTTTCTTTTGTCTTTTAGGAAGTAAAAGATGATTACGTGTTTGAATGTGAAGTTGGTAATCAGCTTCAAAAAACAAAACTGACTATTTTTCAGTCTCTTGGCAATCCATTGTACTATGGTAAAATTCAGACACTCAAAGGTGATGAGGAAAATGATAACCTGTTAACTCCATCACAGTAAGTTACATATTCGTTTAAATTATGCTATGAACTGATAGATGAGAGAAGACAAATAATACGCGGTCTTTTTTGGTCATGATAAGAAATTTACTATATTTCACTTGAGCTAGAAATCTGATTCAAGGGTTTTATCTGAAAAATCAGAAAATCAATTTCTCCTGCAAATTTTCTACCAAAAAAGATACATTTTTCAAGCAAACATCATAATTGAATGTTCTCTTATAGTAAATCTGCATGTTCTATTGCATTAAAGCTATGCTGAAGAAAATCTCTAATTGTGAAGATAATGGCGGACATAATTTTGATGAGCAAAAATTACACATAATTTTGATCCTTTTGCCAGAATCTACCTGTTCCTGTGAAAACATAAGAAATAATTATATTATCCAGAGAACTTTAGCCTAAATAAATAAATGATGAAGGAAAGCATGAACTGCAAAGGAAGCTTAGTCCTCTCATTTGTGGTTTTGTTTTGAATATGCTGTTGTTGGCTGCAGTTCTACAAAGATTCTCTATTCTTAGCTCTGTTCTTTATTGTGCACAGTGCCAGATTCTTTTTATGGATGAACCTGTGCAGCAGAGCAGACCCTATGCATTTCAGCAAGTCAGACAGCAGTTAGCTTGAAGAAACTTTAGTCTGTTTACCAGTGCTATTTTTATTGTTGTCTAATATATAATTCTTATCTATTACTTTTTAATTAAAATCTTAATGTTTTCATACTTGGGATGTTTTATCCCTGGACTTCTTGACCTATTTAGTGTTTGTTTCCATACCTACTTCTGATCTTCCCAAAACAGCAATGCTGGCTTATAGTCATGTAATAAGGCTGAGAATTGAAAGGAGTGTAAAGGAGTTAGATGCTCAGTTTTTCTTGAAAATCACTGCTCTAGTCTATAACTTTGAAGATACTGCCAGTTGAAGTTCATCAGCATTTGGATTCTTACTCGTTTGAAAATCCTAGCTTGGGAAGTGAAAGATGCGTAAGACATTTTCATCATTTTATTGTAAAATAAAAAATGTTTTTGACCTAGCGAAACAGAGAAAAGATCTGTGTTTTTTTTTTTTTTCCTAAAAAAAAGCTCTAACAAGTTCCTATATCAAATCTGAAGTAATAAGATAGTTTGCAAACCATAAGCATTAAGCAAAAGAAAAATGCTTAATTGGGAGTTTTGGAAAATTGTAAGGAATTTGGACAAGTCAAATCAAATAATGGAAACTAAAAGCTTAGTTAAAATTTTACAGCTAGAGCTGTTCTTGACATACCCACAACACACTTATGTTTTTTTCTGTTTGAGCAGATTGATACATTGGTTTATATATACATTTGCTCTACTGCTTTTCACAGTAGAGATTCTATAGCAAATACTTGCTTCCTTTTTTTGGAAATACAGAATAGAAAACTCTCATAATGCCTTTTGCTTTGTAGAGAATACACTCTTAAGGGGACCGTATTAGAATGGAAACAGAACTTCATCATCCTTAATGTAACCTTAGTATGGTATATTGTATACATAATTATGAAGCCAAGTTTGTAATTCAAGTACTAAATAATATGGATGATATGGTATCTCATGTCACTGGGCAGGTCCCAAATGAGAGCAGCATTCCATTCTTTCAAAGCCTTGTGAAACCTATAGAAACATATTCTTTAGTCCAGTTCATGAGTGAAAATGTATTATACGTTTTACATTTCAGGTTCCTTATTGGTTCCAAGACTGATGCTGAAAGGTAAATTGATACAGTATGTGTGTGCAGTTGGCTTGGTGCCAGAGGATGAATTGAGTGCTTATAGCCATTATGACTCTTAATACTGTGGTTGTGAAAGCAGCTGCAAAGCAGACAGGGAAAACATGGGAAGTGAATCATCATAACAGGAAAAAGCATATAGTGTACTGTTTGTACATTTAACATTTGTAGAAACAATAGAGAAAAGGAAATAACTGAATATAGCTTGATCTATTACCTGAATTCCAATGTTGTTACACAGTGATTTGCACAGTTATTGTTAACTATGCAGGTAATGGTAAAATGCTGAGAGCACTTAACAGAGATACTTCACCTTGAGAATTCATATGGTGAATTGGCAATCATGAAAGTTGTTAATTTGAACTTTAAGTATAATATAAGACTTCAACAATTTATTTTTGCATGCTATTCATTATTTGATTCAGCTTTCTTAAGGGAAGTAATCTTTCATTTTTGAAGCAAGTAACAAAATAGTTTTCCAGTATATTTTGGTTGTAAAATGATTAGGAATATCAGTTCTGGCCTCAGATAACTGAGGCAGCAAAATAAGTGTTTCTTCAAATGTTTTTCAGTACAGATCCCATTAGATACCTGTGTGTTTTGTGCATATGAGCACAGAACCTTTAAAAAGCAGCTTCTCTCAAAGCTGTTCATGTTTTCGTGCCTTCACAGGAAATCTTGAGGTGGTATACATACCATAACCCTCCTCCATTCTCTTCTTACATGCCTGACAGAAAGATGAATCCTTCATATGATGGAAATTCAGTGTTTTTTGATTTAATAGATAACTTTGAAGAAACTCTTTGTTTATATTTTCTCCTGCTTCCTTTGTGCTGATACAAACTTTTATGTGTTTTGCTGCAAGCTGCACTGGGGGACTGGTTGGCCAAAAACTGAACAGTAATACAGGGGTATAGTTTTAACTGGGATTGATTTCCTGATCATGGTTGCCACTCTGTTGTGCAAATCCTCCTATGAGAATAAGCAGCTGGGTTTCAGGGACTGGCTGGGGCAGAAGAAACAGTGAGAGAAGGATGGATGGACCACCTTTTCGAGTATGCAATATTTTCTTACTCTGGTTCCACTGTCATTTTAAGCTGGTCTAAATCCTAGCTGCTGAAGAAAGGACGCTCTCCTCTTTCCTGTGCCATGAATCTTGAGTACCTTCCTTATGCCAGCATAAGTAGTCATGTAACAGCATATTGCATCAGTGCTATACCGAATTAAAATTGAATTCATTACACTTAGGTGTAAGCTAATGCAATTATCTCATCATATCTCCCTACTTTGTAGCGTATTCTGCTCACATTTGTGAAACAGTATTCTCTCAATTTAGTTTTCTCAACTTAGTTGTGAGATGTAATATTTGATTTTGTGGAACGGTATTTCAAAATTGTTTGTCTGATGTTATTGACACTTTATATTCCTTGGTGCATCACTGCTAGCTAGTCTCCTAGAAGGAGGTTTGGCTGTGCTGGTACTCAGAGAAGAAAGAGCAGTTACTTTCCCTGCGATTCTTTGCAATACACTCAATATGGACTTCTCAATCCATCCCTTGCTTTTGAAGTCCTCATCTAACTTCAGCTTCAAATTGAAGGAGGCTTGACCATTCTGTACAGAACATAAATAAGCACAGGACACACGTAAACCCAGTGAGCACGGCCTTGTAAAAGATCCTGGATTCATGTGAAGGAAGTGGATTCACCACTGACTAACATCCCAAAGAACTGCAATTGCTTTGGGGAAGGGAGCTATTCTGTCTTCTCTAGTCTATTTCTTCAAAAACAGTGTGTCTTGACCTTAGATAAAGCAGCTTGTTGCCTGATTCAGCTTCGCTGCAGGGAACTACTTTATCTAAATGTTGGTAAGGCACATTAGGAAAAAAGTAATAAAAAGTAAATGGAACAAATCTAAGCTAGAAAAGAAAGAACAGGAACACAGAGCAGAGACTTTTTATTAGAGGTTCAAATTTGTTAATCTTTTTAAATCTTTTTATGTCCTTATGTTTATTTCAGAGTGGTGAACCAGTACCAAGAGTTAGTACAAAACGAAGCTAAATGTCCTGTGAAAATGTTTCATAATTCAGGTGGATCAGTCAATCTTAGCCATCTTTCTCCAGGGAAGGAAATGGAAGTGAGTTTATTGAGCCCTACATTTCTTATATTTGCACTTGATTTTTGAACTATTGAACTATTAGAAAATTAGCTATATACTTTGCTAGCTATATTTAAAAGTAAAATAACCTAAAAATTTCTTCTGAAGGAGTTTTTAAACACAGTATTGTTACAATCAGTCATTCAGGATAAGTATGTTGTAAAGAGGTTGGAGGAAGGTACTTTTGTTTTCCTTGATCACAGGTTCTGTTGTAGACCGTGTACCCTATTTTCAGATATCTTTCACAGAGCAGCATAGGAAAATACAGCTGTGCACTTTTCCAGTACAGGCCAGTAAACATAGAATCAAATGTAGCAGCTGAACTTTTTCTTTTACAAAAAAAAGAAAAAAGCATTTTTACCTGAATATGGAGAGACAAACTTTCGGGAAAAAAAAAGGAAAAATCTTTAAGGCACCTGTGCTTGTATGTACACACAGAGTAGAGATTGCTGCATTGCCAGATTCTCATGCCTGTTGATGTTGCCCTGTATTTATTGACTTTTGCTGGCTTTCTTGGTCAGATTCAGTACCCCAGTGGTAAGCTCTATTTACCAACTAGAAAATGAATTTCAGTAAATTGGGACTATTCACTTTGCTGAGTCTCTGTTTCACTTTGCTGCATCTCTCCCTTGGATACCTACTTCTAACCTAGAATAACCTTTCTTTGAAAGAGAGTTCTTTGTGTTAGCCGGAAAAGTAAGCAAAGGCCAGTAGTTGCAGAAAGGAATTCATATGTATGCATGTGTACGTATGTGTATATATATATGTGTGTGTGTGTGTGTGTGTATATATATATATATATATATATATATATATATATATATATATTAAAAAAATCATAGAAAAAATTGGGTTGGAAGGGTATTTCTGGAAGTCATCTTGTCCAGCTGTCTAAACCTCCACTAAAAGCAAGACCAAAGTTACTCAGGTTACCTTATTAACAATGTAGCCTGCTTTTGAATGGTACATTAGTCATTGTTTTCAGAATTAAGGAGGTTTTTTGTATCGTAAAGGAGAAAGGCAATCCTGAGGAGTTTCTTCAAAAGATTTGTTTTTGTAAGAAAACAATTAGAAGCATGTAAATGAAGGATAGTGAGTCTCTTTTATTACTGAGAATCAGTGGAGGCTGAAGTGTCCAGGAAGGTTGTTTCAGTGCAATTGTGGATTCTCAGATTTGTTAGCCTATGTGCATCTAAGTTAGGCTCAAGCACTGAAGTATTCCGTTCACTGTATTGGGAGCCTCATTTTCTAGTTTCAATATCTAACACTAGTTAGCAGACTACATGTTTGTTTAGACAGCTGTTTTCATTTATGGGATACATGGCTTTATATGTAAAAATATATAGGTTATAATTGTAGATGTATTTTCACTGTTTTCTTTTGAGTGCCATCTATTGGAAGTATGGATTTAGGTCCATTATGAGTGACCAAGAAAAGCAGATTTGAATAGCTGAAGTTAATTCCTGCTTGAACAACCTGATAGGTAGTTTATAAGAACAAACAAAAAGCAGAACATCTTTCTTCTAGGTGCCAAGAAAGACTTCAGAAAGATGGAGAAAAATAAAACTCCTTAATTTTTTTTCAGCTCTGCTTAAATTTTAGCAGCACTTTGGAGTTTCTCCTTGATAGTAAGCATTCTATCTGCAAAGAGTCAGTCATAGAGTTATGGTTTAAAAAAAATTTCCGTAATGTTTCAAAGGCATTCTGTCATGGTTTTGAGAATTATAGTACAAGTTAATTGGATTGTTACACTTTCCTGTCAAATATATGGAAGCTCACATCATTGCTAAGGTAGTGCTAATTTCTCTTTCCTCCTAGCAGCCAGAAGGTATATCAGGCTCTGTTCAGTCTTCAGTATTGGGGAAAGGTGTAAAACACCGACCTCCTCCTATCAAATTACCTTCAAGTTCAGGAAGTAGCTCTTCAGGTAATTATTTACTGACTTTAGTGTCTCCTTTCCATGTGTTCTGACTATTTTAAAGTGACATACTATTACTTTAGTAAAATCTTAATGAAAAAACCATTATCTGATGTGTGAAAAGAGCTTTCCAAAGCATCATTTTGTTGATTTCCAATTACATTGTTCAGTAATTTGTGTAGTAACAGGTTAACACGAACTCACAAAGCCATAATGTATTTTAATTATGTTTTTTCAGGTAATATTTTTAGTCCACAGCAGTCAAGTGCCCACCTAAAATCCCCAACTCCTCCTCCTCCTCCTAAGCCTCCTGGTCTTTCTCGGAAACAATCTATGGATCTTAATCAAGTTAGCATGCTTTCTCCAGCTGCCATGTCTCCTGCGAGCTCTTCACAAAGTGAGTCACGACCTAAATTCTCCATTAAATCTTAGGCTTTTGCATAAATGCCTCTTGAGATAAACTTCTTAACCTGTGGAATGATGAAATTTAAATGTACAGTGTACCCTAAATTGTATAAGTTGTGCAGCTTCAGGCAGGTCTCTTGTTCACTGTATGTATTTTATGTTTATTGTAATTGTGTTTGTTTTTTCTGTATATATGTATGCACCCTTTGTGTATACGTTTAAATATATTTTATGCAATTACTATGATCTCCTCTTTTATGAAAGGGTGGTAGATGATGTGACAACATACAATTCCAAAGTGTAGATTTTTCCTCCAGTGTAAAAACAGTATGTTAGATCAGTTTGCCTTTACATAATTTAAGCATCTGTTTTTTTAAAGAATGTTATAGGAGCTGGTGCAGTTGTATCTCTATGTATGTATATAATCTGATCAGTCCCAAGTTGGTGATACAATAAACTATAAGATGATTTTTTAAAACACTCCTACACTGTTTTACAAATCATTGCTGATTGCAAGTGTGGTGGTGATGCTGATGATGATAGCACCATATTCTCAGGTGTTAAAATGTAAATTTCCGTAACAAGTGACATCCTAGTTTAATTTTTTTCATTAACACTGATAGGAATATTGTAATCAGAGATACAGATCATAAACAGTTTTTAAATGTGTGTGTCTTGAGACATTTTGTGAACAGATTTGTAAAAAGAGAAATCGCAGCTGCAGTTTTTCAGGTTTTTTATGAATAATTGTATTCTGAACATTCCAGTATCCTGCACAGTATTATTATGTGGTTTTTGCATTAAATAATTTGAAATCTGGATAGCTCAAAAGGTGTAATTTTTCTGCCTTCTTGTTTTGCACAAAGAAAAACAGAAAACTTAAAGTTTTCTTCTAACAGATTTACTTACTTTTTTATGTTACTGCTATGGATTGTGTAAATCTAATGCACACAGTTGTTACTGTAAGTAAGGCTCTGGTCACAACATCTGGACATTCACATTTCTTTCCTTTCTTTCTGCAGGACATGAAAGCTAAAAAAAGAAAACACCTCAAGAGCTTTTGTTTTTTATTTTTTCTTCTATTGATAAACTGTGCTTACTGCATCCACAACAAATATAGCTATACATACTACATTTAAGCAGAAGGAATTACACAGTAACTTTTAAAGATGCAGTATTATCCTCTGTTAAAAAAAAAATTGTTCTCTTTATTTGATCAAAATTTGGCAAATGGGAGTTTAGCTATCTAATCAAATTTAGGTTGAGCCCACAATTACTGAAATAGTATCTGTTCTTTGTTCAATCTGTTGTTTTCCATGATATGTTTTTTAACATGATGCTATTGTGCAGGCAGTGCATATACAGTATATGTTTAACATTTTAGGACAAAAATATTAATTAGGTTAAAATGGTCACTAAGAAAAATTGTTTTATTTTGACTTAAATATTTCTGAATAGAGTTATGACTTAATGTGACAGAAATTTTGGAGGGATGATACAAATTTGTGTTCGGTTTAAAGAATTAAGCATGGAGAATGGGGTTTGTGTGTGATATACTGCATCCTTAACAATGAGTGCGTGCTGCAACACTCGTGTAGAAATTAACACTTGCAGTTTAAAGAATGGAACAAATTGTCAGTGCTAAATAAGATTCCATTAACCTTATTATACAAAAAGGACTGGCCTTTTATAACAAACTAGCACTTTTTATTTTTCTCAATGAGCAGGGTCTGGAACTCCTAAACCATCTACTCCTACTCCAACCAACACCCCTTCATCGACCCCACACCCTCCTGATGCTCAGAGCTCAACTCCTATTACCCCTTCTGCCACCCCTACTCCCCAAGATTCAGGCTTCACCCCTCAGCCCACTTTGTTAACCCCGTTTGCTCAGCAGCAAATGTCTCTGAGCCAGGCATTGCCTGTAATGACCATTCCTCTTTCCACCATGGTAACATCCATTACTACAGGAACAACCTCCACCCAGGTCATGGCAAACCCTGCAGGACTTAACTTCATCAATGTAGTGGGCTCTGTGTGGTAAGTTCTTTGTTACGATGGTTTCTTAATTTATCTTGGGGGGGTGGGGGTGGAGGGGTGTTTCTGTTGCTTGGTTTTTTTTTTTTTTAATACAGAATTGTGCAGCATACATTAAGGTAGATATTTTTCAGGATCTGCAATACAGAAAGGTCATTCACCCTGTAATTATGAAGTGAAGAACAATTAGAAACTACTTGTATTACTTAAATTTAAGGTGTCTACTATCAGAATGTTGAAAAAAGTATATAAAGAAACTTTTACTTTGAGTTTTTAAGGTGAAGACGGTTTCATTTCATAAGGTTTACCTTAGAACTTAAGTATTTTTGAGGTTTTGCTCTTTTATGAGTTTGAAATTTTTTTCTTAATCATAAGAGAGGAGATGAGATACCGTATGCAGGCTGTTCTAAATGAAAAATGGAAGGGAATTTAATATTAAGTCCCTGTGAATCAAAATACTGTGTAAAATATTTATAGGAAATCAGCACATCTGATTTCTAACGGTTGCTTAAACATTGAGGTTAAACTTATTTTGATCCTTAAAACTTTTTAAGGTGGTTTAAAAAAAAAGTGCTGCTGTTGAAAGTAGATTATATAAGAGGGCTGCTTTGAGACTAAACAAAATTTCATAGTCAATGTAAGATGGTTGGTGCAAGTCATATGGTGTGCTTCAATGCAAGTGTATTATACTTGCATTACTCATTTAAGATGTTCAGTAGTTGATCACTGTTGATTATTAAGCAGACTTTTTTGATGGTGCAAAAGGAAAATATGAACCTGTTATTCTGCTTTCTGTTACAATAGTACAATGGTTTTGAAGAGTGATCTCCAAGCTTTCTAATATTTCTAGAATAAAAGAACTACTTTTGTTTTATTTTCCATAGGTTATACTAAAGCAAAAAATTGTATATGTAGAGAAAATAGATCTACATATTTGTTACACCCCAGGAATAACAGTTTTTTAAGCTGCCTTGAAGCTTTATCCACAATTCCATTTAGAGTAAACAGCTGAGTTTACTTGTCATGAGATAGAAAAAGTTTAGTTATTCAGGTTTACTTGTACCTCTTGGGTTTGATGTGTTGTCTTTCCTCTTCTACAGTGGAGCACAGACATTGATGAGCGGTTCAAACCCTATGTTGGGGTGCAACACTGGTGCCATAGCCCCTGCAGGTATAAATCTGAGTGGCATTTTACCATCAGGAGGTCTGGTACCAAGTGCGCTGCCCGCTGCAATGCAGTCCACCTCTCAAGCAGGTCAGTGTGAATAAATAAAAAAGCCATCCTTCATATAGGGACAGCGTGAGAACATTCTGTGAGAACAATGGACAAAAGGGGCCGTTGTGTGAACAGAGTGTATATATGATGACCTGAGCTTAGGAACAGCATAAATATTTTTGACTCCTGAGTTTAGGCTATGGTTGAAATTGTTTGAGATTGTGATTTTGAGGAGCTAGGCTGGGGAAACATACTCTACATCTGGACTATATGTTTGGAACACCCAGCAGGAATTTTGAGTTAAACTGCGTTTCAAATTCAGATGCAACTTTAATAACAATGATTGCCAGAAAAAAAGGCATGACAATTTAGAAAGAGGCTTCACTCTTCAAATGCCTGTGGTGTTTTATTCTATCCCTGATACTGCTTTATTCTAGTAAAACAATTAATTAGTCCCTTACTGCTTTCAAGTATGACTGTACAAATCTATGTGCCTGAGTATTCATTAAAGGAGCATTTAAATTCTATTGAGTTTTTTTGAGAATATAATAAAGACAAAAACCCTAATGTATGATTATGGAGTCAGAAGGATAGAAGAGACTTTGATGGCTATCCCTTACACTGAAACATGACCAATGTTTATCTAATCTGTCTTTAAATACCTTCACTGAAGAAGATTCCAGTCTCCCTCAATAGCTGTTTGGAGTATTTCACTATCTGTACAAGGTGTTTCCTTCTAATTACAATGCATCTCCTTAACTGTGAATTGAGTTATTTCTTTTATCCTGTTCCTTGCAGACATGAGAAACAGTTGATCATTTCTCTTTACTTTCTAAATATCAGAAACATGCTGTCATGTCCCCCATTTGTCTTCTCTTTCTGATAGGTCGTATTTTTCAAACCTTTCATAATCCTGTCACTCTCTTCTAGACTGTCCAATTTGCTTACATCCTTCTTAAAATGTGATACCCAAAACTGGATACAAGCCTGAGCTTGGCTGATTTACCACTGTGGAGCACAGCAGAATAACTGCATCTCATCTCTTTCACAACATTCCTGTTAACATTTCCCCAAATGAGGTCTGCCTATTTTTATTTGTATTTTTTGCAACAGCAATTACATTAACGTAAGAATGGCTATACTGGGTTAGGCCGAAAATCCATCCAGCTTATATTCTGTCTCTGACAGTGGCCATTAGACAATACGTAGGGGAGAGTGTAAGACCAGGCGAGTATAGACTTATGCATACCTTGGTGTACAACCCCCACCTCTTCTGGCAGTCTGCAGCTTTGAGAAGGTCTCAGCTAAAGACTATCCATGTGGATCTTTGTGTTTAATGTCCCTTGCTAGATTTTTATTCTGTGGATTTATCTATATTAATTTACTGCTTTTTGAACCCATTTATATTTTTGGCATCTGCAGCATCTTGTAACAATGAGTTTTATAAATGTGCACTATATGTGAAGAGGTTGTGTGTTCTATAGTGTGATATTGATGTTTCAAATACATTTGTGATTTACTGTAATTTTTCACATCCTTTATTGCTGTATAGATGCAAGGCTGGTTACTCACCATGTTGTATTTGTTCATTTGTCTTTTTTGAATTTAGTATCACTGATTTTGGACCTTTTCTCCAATTTATTAGTATCATTTTTAGTTCTAACCTGTCCTTACAAGCACTATTAAATTTTAACAGTTTTGGTGTCATTCACAGATTTTACGAACACTGTTGTCCACGTAACAAATGGAAGTGATTTGAACTAGGTCTGAGGCAGACCTCTGGGGGATTGTTTGACAATTACTGTTTTATTGAAGCATTTTAATCAAGCTCGTAGCTCACTACATACAAACCAGTTTTGGAGGGGCTTTTTGTTGTTGCTTTTTGTTTGTTTTTTTTATAGCTTTGAAGAATGCCATGTGTAATAATGCAAAAGCTCTACGGAAGACAGAAATGCCTTCCAGAAGCTTTTGGAGGGGGGACAGTGGTTAAGTTTTGGGTGTTCTTATTTTGTTTAGCTTTTTAATGATTGGTGTCACTTGCCACGTTAAAATTTTCTCTCTAGAGAAACTATAAGAACCTGCTACGTCAATGAGTCCTCAGATGCTTCTGGATTTACTGTACAAACAGTAAAAAATTAAAGCCAGGAGAAGAATCACTGAAGAGTAACTGCTGTAATAGTCTCCACATTCATCTTTGTCGTAAATGCAGCAACAGGTTATAGGGTTTACAGTGTACCATGTTTAGTAGTGATACAGTTTTCTTTCTGTTTAGCCAGCAAGTTTGAATCTGGGTATATATGCACTTTTCGACTAGGGAAAATGCAGCATTGTGTTTCAGTGTAAAGTTTCAGCTTGCCAGTTTCCACCTTCCAAATGTTTAGAAATAATCCTAGTGGAAGGATATATTTAATTCAATACGCATATAGTTAAGTAATGACTTTTTACTAATAAAAAGATGTTTTCTTTAACAGGCAGCCCTTTTGGTTTGAAAAATGCATCAAATCTTCGGCCCTTAAATCTTCTGCAGGTAATTGATATCCTTGGACACACTAACAATGATAACTTTTTGTATTGCTTTGGAAACATGTTTAGTGCTTTTTACACATTGGCCCCCATGGCTCTTTGAAGACAGTTGTTCAGAAACAAGCCATTTATTGTACATTCTTGATTACTAATTAAAACACTTAAAGCAAGAGAAAAAGCTGGTTCCATAGAGATTGCAAATGGAAATGACATTCTCAGCTCACTACAAAGCAGCTATTTCTCAGTAACAATATAAAAATGCTGACATTTGAATTCAAGAGATTAATCTTAAAATACCATCTTGCATTTTCAGCATTTGCCTAGGTTTTCAGTGCAAATAATTTTTTAAACTGAAATTATGCCTATTTGAAAAGTATAAAATGGTACAGTAGAATCACTCATGGTTACATGTATAGGCCTAAAAGCTGAGCTGAGTATGCACCAGTAGGTGCAGTAATTGCTTTAAAAGAGCTTCTGGTAATGGAAGTAGAAGTCTGTGTAAGATAGAGAGTTTAGAGGCTTTATAAACATTTTCTTTAATTTAAACATGCACACACACAAACATGCACAAAGGACACTAATTATGTCTGAGCGCCATGTAAAAGCATAACAGGGAATGTTAATGGAACTGGATTTAGTTCCTGGATCTTGAAGTCATCTGCAAGTTACAGCTGCAGAGGTGCAGCTTCCAACTTCCACAAATCCCAAGTTCTACAAATAAGTTTCACAAGCACCATGCTTCCAGAATTTAATACCAGTAAAAGATCAGCCACAACTTTGATACTTCTTCCTCCCACTCCTGTACACGCTCCAGAAGCATGGAATAGGGCTGGCACAGAAGGCAGTTATGCCAGGGTAGAACTCTTCTGTAAAATGAAATGCTTATATTTGTGATTCCAAATCAAAGTGTACCCACTTGGGCTACCTCCGACATCTGTGTAAGTCAGGAGTAATTTAGTTGAAATCAGTGCAATTAACACTGTAAAACTGGAGTGAGACAAATCCAGACTGTTTCATTTTAACATTTCTTGCATCAGACTTTGCAACTTACTGATTGGAAACATCTAAATACAGTGGAATATTCTGAATATGAAATTAGTATACTGTGCTTTTGAAGACTGTCTTTATACATCCAGTGTTGGTGCAATCTCTACAATTTTAATTAAAACGGAATAATAAAAATGTATTTCACTGTAGAAATATCTAGCTACAATTAATGCAGATCTGTTTTCTGAGCATGAGGCTTTCTCACAAACCACAGCAATTGTAAACTGATTCATTTTAAAGGATTTTTTCAAAATCTCCAAGGAGTGCATCATTATCAGTATCATATTCATCCTAAGACAGTGGGCAACTCAGCAGTTTGATTGAACTATGCCTTTTGTTTTTAATCTTCAACAGCTTCCAGGTGGTTCACTTATTTTTAACCCACTCCAGCAACAACAGCAGCAGCAGCTGTCACAGTTTTCTCCACAGCAACAATCTCAACAGCCTACAACCTGTAGTCCTCAGCAACAGGGAGAACAGGTGTGTGCTAACAGCCCTCAGTCTGGGGTGCTTGGATGAAACAGTTTCTCCTATTCTCCCCAATCTCCACAAGTAAATAAGCCTTTGCACAACAGATCTGAAACAGATGTTGGAGGGGAAAATCCTCATCCAAATCCTTCTCAAACTGCAAAGACTGCAGTGGCTTCGTTGCCATGGCTGGAGCTGGGTTCCACTTACCTATTTATGTCCTGTGTAAAACAGCAATAGCAAAAACTGGCTAAGCATTGTCTTGCTCTAACATGAAGAGAGCCAGCCCACTGTATGAGTGGTCTGAATTAGTGTTGTCCTGTTTATCACACCTAGCAGATACTGTACACTTCAGATGAACAGAGAAGAGACACAGAACAGGATTAGTACAGAGTAACTGAAACTTCCTACTCGCATTGTTGGGAGTTGGCTTATGATCCTCACTGCTGTAGTTTAACAGAGTTAAATTCTGCACCCAGGAAAGTATTGGCTTTAAAGCTGTAACCTTCATTTGCTCTACTGCTGCCTGTAATCGGTGTTAAAGGCTATAATCACTGAAGAAGTCTAAACTTTTGATGGAGACTAATCTGTCTGTTTTCAAAATACCAAATTTTGAGTGGTTGGTTCTACCAGTGCCTAAAATCTTACCAGGACTAATGCAGCAACTGGGGAAAACTGTAGCTGCTCTGCTTTTGTGTTCTTTGTAGTTACAAACTCCTTTGTCTCCTGGACATTCAGGACTTCTGTTTTACCAAACAGTCTCCACTGGATACACGAATGTTTGTCTTAATTTTACTTGAGCTACTGCAGACTGTTCATAAATAGGATGACTCTGAATAAAAGAGTATCAGTCTAATATTTTATATGCCTTCTTTTATGTAAGTTGGTGTCTTAAAATGTTTCCATGGTGTACAGTCTCCTGTGTCACAGGCCTTGTTCTGGAATGTGTGACAGTTTAATGAGAGACTTCTAGATTTATTCTCAGAATCCAAATGTCAGTTACTAGCGGAATTATTTAAAAAAAAAAACATCGTGCAAGCTGGTGCTCTTAGGATTTCTTTTCTAGACATTGAATTAAAGACATTCACAAAGGCTGACTTGAGCCTAGTTTTCTATAACAAAGTTCTTCTGGAAGAAATCAGTCTCAGCACTGGCTAACTTGTCCCTAAGGAACTTCTCTCTCACAAGTTACAAAGTAGGACTAGGGTCATTCGGCTAAAATCAGCAACTAGAAATACTAGATTCTTTAGCTTTCAGTGAGAACAAGAACTATATTTGTTCAGTGTTGTACTCCAAGAGCTTAGTGGAAAAAAAACTAGCCAAAAAAGTTTCCTTTTCTGCCAACAGAATATAGTCTTACTTTTCTCACACTTAAGGTTTTCTTTTTTTTTTGCAGATGTTGGTTTTATGACTTTGATTTGTAAAAAAAACATTCTTAATACACACTACCATAACATTTCTTTAATGTGCAGTCTTATGGCAAAGTTTACCTAGATCTTAGTGGCATTATTTCATATGGTTATTCTAAAGAAGCACTACAGCAGCTCAAACTTGTTTCCTTTTTCCCCTTATGATTGATAAGCCACACAGCTTGCTTGAATCATATATGTAATACACACTTAAGCACTTTCTTTCCAGATTTTTAAATTAACACATAATACAAGTTCTAAAATAGGCCATAATTTAGCAACCATTGACCCCAATGGGCACCAGATTAGGCTCTAATAATTCAGTTTGTGTGATTAGTGTGAGAGATGCTTTGTTCTGACAGTAAAATTTTAAAAGCAAGGGTTTTTTTCATGAAACTAAGCAAAGTGTGGCACAATCTGAACTTGTGAATATAAATTTCAGACATTTTGATTATGATTAGGATTTTTGCATGTGAGTAGGCTCAGGTTTCAGCTGAAGACTTCAGGGGTGGGGGGTAGGAAATAAAATGTGACATGATTAGAAACATATGAATGGCAGTCTCTGCTGACTGTCCATGGCGAAGCTGACATCTGCCTGGGCCTTCTGCTAGGTAACAGGCATAATACTATCATTTCTACCAGAGCTGTTTTGGGGTTTTCAGCATCTGTATGTTCTACTTCAGTAGTGAGTACATTATTGCCTGTATCTGCACACACTATAAAAAGTAGAATTAAGAGTTTTTAAAAGACACTTCAAAAGTTTGTCTTCATACCGGCTTTATTTATTGATTGGTGCCAAAGTTTGGTAATAAGGATCAAGCTTTTTCATTTTTGCTAGGGGTCTGACCAAGGTCCATCCAATCAAGATCAGACATTATCTGCCCAACAAGCTGCTGTAATTAACCTGACTGGAGTAGGGAATTTTATGCAACCTCAAGCCACAGGTATGTGCCTGCTGAGCCTTCTTTTGTGTATTTGTGTATGTTGGTAAATTCATACTGAAATGAAGTTTGGTCTTAAAGTAATCTTACATTAGCAGAACAATTTACTCTTTATTATCAGCACATAAATTATACAAGAAATAGTTTATTTCAAAGCATGCACTTTTCTGCTTTGTTTGGCAGTTGTTAAGCATAGTGAATTGATTATCTTAAAAGCATAAGTCACACTTAATACAAAAAAAAATACAGAAAACTTCCATGCCAGACTTCATTGGGGAATGTTTCTTAACTGTGTGCTTAACATCCAGTATGAGAGAACTCTCTGTGTCTCTACATGCACTTCATGATCTAATTACCTTCTAACTAACCGCGTATGTATAGCATGTATACTTTATTATGTACTGTTTCCGGTATTACTTTGAAACTAATTCTATTGATCCCCTTTTCTGTTGCTCTCTATTCCTTTGTCTTCCTTTCCTAACCCTGACAAACTCAACCTGACCTCTTTGACCTGCCTGCTTTCCCCTTCTCCTTTCCATAGTGTTGTCTCAGCTTGGCTCTGCCATGAACAGACCTGAGCAAAGCCCTCCTCAGCAGAGACTCCAGCTCTCTTCTGCCTTACAACAGCAACAACAACAAGCCTTGCAGCAGCAGCAGCAACAGATACAAGTAATCCAGCAACTTCGCTCTGACTGCGTTTAAAAAACAAATAAATAAAATTCTCAGCTCCAAAACCAAAAATTCTGCCCCTTAGGTTTTTTTACTAATGTGTTCATGGTCTCTCAACTAATAAAATATTTTGGCAAGCTACCTCTTGAAAGACTTAATCTGTTGTTATCTCAGCTTGGAGCACTGAATTTATTTTTATTCATTTAACCCATCCACCTTCCTGATTTGATAACATTCAAGGAGTGCTTGTGGCACATTAAAAATAAGCTCTGCCAGGTGCCATTGGGATTTCAAAATAATCTAAAACAGCATGAACTGTAAGCACCTGTAAGTTCAAATGTAGCACAGCTCCAGTTAGTACATGGAAAAAGCAGCTCTGGCAAAGCATTCCTTTAGCATACTGTCATTCAGATGCTTTATAAAAATATCTTAGTATTCTACCACACAGTCTCCTTCAGGTGATACATGTAGAAAATACATATATTGAAGAAATACCATGCTAAAAATGTACTGCTTAACCAAATTCACTGAAGTTGCTGAGTTACTGCAGTTACTGCAACAGAGAGAGAGGGCAAAGAAGCAACACTGAGTATACGTATAAAATGTTAAGATATGCCCTCAGCAGGCTTCTGTGCCACTGGTGCTGCTTGACTGTATTTATTGCCCCAGTATGTGGTGCATTCCTTTTTGTTAACCCTGTACTTTCTCTCAGTTTATTTCATTTTTCCCTTCCAAATCATTCTTCCTGAGATGAAAGGTAGCTGTAAAGCTAACTCTTAACAAGCTCTTTTTCCCCTTCCTTTTTCATGGCAGCAGTTGCGATTCTTGCAGCATCAAATGGCTATGGCAGCAGCAGCAGCACAAGCAGCTCACCTACGACATCAACAACATTCAGGCAGCCACTCAAAAAGTAAAAGGAAAAGAGGCACACCAGCCCCTCCAAAATCCTGAGACTTGCATTTTTTTTTCTATATATAATTAATGATTCAAAGGGGGTTTTTTTATGTTTAAGAAGGAGAAAGCTTAAAAACAAATCAGTGTTTTACATTGCTGGTGGGAAAATGAACTTTTCAAGTTACACTGAAATAAATGGAACTGTTTTAGGAAGCCAACCCTCTGGAAATTAGAGATTTCATCTATAAAGCAGCTAGGGCTTGGTTTCCTTAAGTCGTTTAATTTTTTAACAGAATGTTTTATCCTGTATTTTTTACCATTCAGCAGCATTGTATATAGTATAAGGGTGAAAATCATTTTAGAAAAAATGACCTTTGTAAATGTAGTGTTGGTATTTGTTTATTTAGTATAAAAGGTTTGTGAACACTGTAACAAATACAATTTTTACAAATCCATTTTTTGAAAAGATCTTGCCTTTTATTCATTTGGGTTGTATACTTTTTATCACTTTGTCAATCAGCTTCTTTACTTCTTTGTGCCTTGTAACAGCTCTGGTGATACAGTCCTGAAGCTTGGCTCCTGTCAGAGGACTTCCACCTAAAAATTAAAAACAATTTGGTTTTCCCTTTATACTTTGTTTAGGTTTCTTTAAATCTGTTTTCCAAGTGGAAACGTTAAATAATACAGTAATTCTTGTGACCAGCAACTTACACCTGGGGCATATATAGCTTCACCAGTTACACTAAAGCTGTCAAGTTTGCTTTAGGTTTAAAAAAAAACTTTGTACAAGATCTATCCTTTGCTACACGTAAGAAAATATATATATATATATATATATGGCTAGCTATGAGGGTTTTTTTAAAGTCATGCTACCTTTTTCAAATGTAATTTCAAGAGCAAGTGACTTAGTAAGCACTCCAGCCATCCATCTGTTATCATAAAGCAGCCACATTTTACAAAGAAACGCAAAGAAATGCAAAGTAGAGCATACTTGGATCAAAAAAAGGTTGTCATCTCCACAGTTCCTGTGTAATAAACTTAGAAGTACCTGGTTTATGGACTGAACATAGTCTACCTTCTTCATCAGTTACAACAGTTACTGTTCCTGTTGCTAAGTCTTCCTCTTCTGCAGTTGGATCAACAATCAGTAATGTGCTTTTGAAAAAAAAATGCATGCGCAAATGTTGGTATATGATGATCCATTAACTTCATTGCAAAATACAAGTTACTAATTAATTTTTTTAAACATAATCTTACCAAATATTTAGTGTGATTTACTGCACAGGCTTATGTAACACCAGTTATGTTATCAAAATACACCAATTTAAAATAAGAAAAAGCAAATTACAGAAGGGGAGATTCCACATTAAATTCAAGGGTCTATTTGAGTCTCTAAAGACTTGCCATTGAAATATTTATGTGTAAAGCTGTATGCCAAAGATCTGCGCTACCCACTTATTTCAGGAAAATATCAAGAAACTACCACTTGCAACATTCAGTCACTTAAAGCTACATGGTGTTCCTGCTTTTGCGTAGACTGCACACTAATCTCTTTACCAGCCCTTAAGGTAAACTACACTTCAAATAGCAAGTTTACCAAAGTAGTTCTCAATTTCTGATCAGATTTCTAACACTGATCAGACTAGGAATAGTTCAAAAATTTGACTGACTGGGTTCCTTAAGGTAACTGAAATAAGCTGTCATAGATCACATAATGCAGATCATTAAAAGAGATAAATAGTTATTTTTGAACCATCTAATAAGGTAAAAATAGAGCAAACCAACTAGAAAAATTAGACAATCTCAGCTATGAGCAAACTTTGTACAACAACAAGAATTTGCAATTAAAAAGAAAAAAAACCAAAACAACTACAGTTCAGCTTTAGTTTCTAAAAAGAAATCATTGCTGTTACAAACATTTGGTTCTATCCATAATTAGGAACTTAAACTGAAGTGCAGGTATCAAGATAGGATAAATATTATCTGAAATTTTCATGAAGTCTCAATTTACATTGTTCAAATAAAATTTTTATGTAGTATTGATGTAATCAAACTCAGCTTACCAGCTCGAGTGCAACTACTCTACATGATGTTTATGACAAGTTTGGGGGAGAAATCAGTAGTTAAGTTTTAGGAGCTGATTACACAAACCAATTTGAAAGGGAACAGAATTTTTTCACTTTGAACTGTTCGAATGCAATACATAACACTGATCACAAACATACACTTCCTAATTAAAAAAAAAGAAATCTTCTGGATAATTTAAACCTTACAAATAATTTCCACCTTGCTCCTTTAATAATAATAGTGTAATGAAAACATCAGTCCTTAGCTATGCTACACAAAAATACGGCTTTTTTGAGTTTTTACCACATGCACTCTCCAGCCCTTTGCATGATGCCGGCAACCTGCATACATGCATCAGACTTACTATTTATGAATAGGTCGATTCCACAGGGGCCATGCAGTGGAGCTGTGCAGTGCTCTACATGAGGGTGCCTGGCCCACAGCCACTGCCCAGTAGCCCAGATACTTTATTTACTCAAAAGAGGCTTTTGGGCAGGAAGAAAAATACCTGTGGAAGCCAGGGTATGTAAAGCTATAATTTGGGGGGGCTGTGCCAATGCTACAGAAATACTAAAAAAACACAAAACATATATGCACACATATACACGCACACACTATATACACATACACACATGCACATTATACACACCCACCCACCCACACCCACCATCAATGTTTAGTTTTAGGAGATAAAGACAGACAGAAAGAGTAACTTGTTTGATGCAAGGGTCAGTTTCAGTGAAAGGAGGAAAGACCTACACAGCATAACTGATAGGGTTCTTCTAAAGGCAACTTTTTATCAATTGGTGAGTATAAGTGATTTAAGTGCAAATGATACCATACTGATAACTGACTGCCTATCATGGGATACAAACTTCCTCACTTTTTAGTCTACATCAAACTTAAAACTCACAAGAATTGGTACTAAAGCAATTAACAGAAGCACCTGGGCACCTCATGTTTGAATAAAAGTGTCTGTTAGTCATATCTGTGAACACAGGTAAATGTGCCATAACCCCCAACCACCACAGAAATACCTGCATCTTGAATCTGATTGCTAGAGCACTGATCATCCTATTTGTCATTTTTTGCTTCTCGAATGGGTATCACCATAAATACTTGCATTTTTTTATAAAAAGCAACAGAATACATACAAGTTCCACAATCCCAAGAACAGAAATACTTAGGCCTAATACTTAAAAGCATTGGTTGAGCTAGATTAGTTTGTCACAAAATAGAACCACTGTGTAATTAACATGCCTAGACTACATGAAAAGCCAGTAAATAATTTCAGGAGAGGAGTCAAGCTGTCAGATGTCATTATTTTAAATTTTCATCATCAGATTCTTTACCTACAGGAATAATGATTAAAGAGTGCTGGTCATACATCATATTGGGCAACTATGTTTTCAGTTATCCAGAGTTTTTGTTGTTTTAACTGGACTGTTACTTCTTTTTTTGACTAAGTCCTTCGTATAAGCTGTTCAAAAAAACCATCTTTTGCATCCATAAGCTTCTGAAAGATTGTGATGGTAACATTTTTCAAAGGTATTGCACAAACATAAAAAAATACCCATTTTCCAGAAACTTATTTCAATCTCAGAGTACTTTTAAGTGTATCTTTTAGGTGGGGAACCAGTTCTGCTTTAAGTCACATGAAGAAGTTGGACAGACTTCACTTTATTCTACCGCATACTCATTCATACCACAGAACTTTGGAACAGTTCAGCAAGACAGGCCCAGTATAAGAGTCAGTGAAACTGCACTGACTGACACTGCATGGTCTTCACTAGCACAAATGGGTGAAAAGTGACTTCCTTGGGTAGCAACCTCTGTTTTTCTCCACTTCTTTTAACGACACAGCTGTTTTTGTAAGTACAAAACCTTTACCAACTTACTCATCAAATATAGCAAATGACGTGGCAACTGGATGCTTTCTGATGATCAAAGGATTCTTCTGTTTTAAATTAACTTCTGATAAACCAGTTTCTTCATTTACAGTAACTGCTGGCAACTGTACTGAAAAGAAGGAAAAAGGACAATGGTATAACATTAAACATTGTTTTTGGGAGGCCCAGAGATGATCAAGACTACTGAAATATTTAAGCTATTCTTTTACCATATTGGTAAGCCACTGAAAACAGATCAGAATAGTGTTTTGGCTACATTATCAGTGTTCTGTACACAAGATTTCTTGAATTCAGTGAACATATTTAGCTTAGAACTATCTGTCCAAATAAGTATTCCATTTTACTCCTCAAGTTCTTTACACGGAAGCATTTTCTGCTTCTAAAATGTTGTAAAATTACAATACCTTAAGAGTCATAATTTCACAAAAAACATTCCCCCAGAGCCTATTAGCCATATTAAGAACAGGAATATAGTCTCATCTCCGTGACTTTTTATACACCTGTAGAAATAGTGCAATCCAATTTTCAGAAAACTCCCCCTCAGACAACATATACAGTATCAGAGACAGCATCATGGAAATAAAAGGCGAAGAAGCTACAGAAACACAGAGGCAAGCAGTTCATAGTTAGAAAATGAGGTTTTCCCATAAGCTTCCCTTTATACTACCCTCTTACAGGCACATATAACCCAAAAACTTGTGAATTATCAATCCATATATTGGATGCATCAAAATCATTTCTCAAACTATAATAAAATTAGAAATACTCTATCGTGACAATAAACAAACCCACAACCACTTAGTTTGCCTATAACTAAACAGATTAACAAGGTAAGACCCTGATCTAGATACTAATGTTATTTATGACCACTGTTGAAAGATTCAGATTTCTGGGATGCAACATATGGCAGAATGGCCGTTAGTCTCATAAGAGAGGGAAAATATGCATGCAAAAACATGCAGCTTACAGCCCAGCTGTTAGGTATCTATAAAACCTATACTGTCATTTCCACTTCATATTTGTATTTTAATAATTTAGGGTTCAAATGACAGAAAAAAAAAGCACTGTAAAGGAATTAGGAACTAGCTGCCTAGTCATCATGACTCTGAACTAACATAGTTCTCCAAACAATAGTAATGAGGGTACAGATCTTACTCTAGAAAAAACTTACCATTTTTTAATGCTGCTAACAAAGCAAAGGTACTGGCATCCAAAATGTTTCCATCATAATCCAGACATATGATATCACAGTATAACACCCAAGCAAGCTACCAAAAAAGATTTGCATATGTGAGATATTAAAGCAGGTAAAGAGATGGTGCATTATTTAAGCAAATGCTGACCATATAAAAAAGGAAGCTTATTTCTATAATAATAATAAATAATAATAATAATAATAACAACAAACTTCTTGCACTTTAGATGTAATCCAAGACACCACAGCTAAAAAGTACAAATCTATAATCCCAAATACCTTCTTTAAAGTCCTTACACTGTGATCTTGTTAGCAAATCCCTCTTCATTTTGAGATACATCTTACCTTGCCATTTGCAATACACAGATCTTCTTTCTCTATTATCTGTGAACTAAAATAAAAGGAGAGAGTAAACCAAGAAAAAGAAAATTGTTTTGCAGAGTTGTTCTTGTTTTAAATGCATTAAAATGGTTCTTACTTTTCAATCACATCTGCAATGAACTGGCTAGCTGCTTGAGCCTCTTCGCCAGGAGGTCCAGGGCGAAACCTTGTTGAACAGAGGGATGGCAGTTCTACATTGGGAACTAGATATCAAAAATCATTAGTTACAAACTAATGAAAGCATGCTATAGAAAAATCACAAATATAAATGCAACAATATACATTACCGTTAATACCATTACCTCTTAATACCATTACTTTATGTACTTCAAATGAAAGGCAAGACTAAGAACTTATCAAGTCTTCCTCTTCTCCCCTCAAAAATTATGTATGAGCTTTGTAGTAAAGAATTTATACTACCTTGCACTCTGAAACTATGCCATGAAGAAGCACATACTCCTAACTACCATTTTCTGTTTGTAATCCTGCTATTAATATCATGACCTCACACAAACTCTTCTTTAAATGTTAGGCATTCTCAACTAGATCAAGAGATAACAGCATTTTCATCCCACAGCCTGAATTTACTGTTATGCTACCTGCTTTTCATCAACTGTTACAACTTGATGCTTTAGACATGAAGCAAAAACATGCATAAAGTTTACAGAAAAAAAAATGAGAACATAATCAAGTTCACTAAAAACAACATACTTTGGAAACAGCTTATGAAAAGGGGATTTAGTAAAAGCTCTCAGTTCCACAGAGGGATTTTATTTCAAAAGAACTCCACAAAGGAGCAAAGATCTACCCTCAGGATTTGTACAATTCCCTGAGAAATAAGCAGTTACAAAAATGGGTCTATTTCACTGTATTTAAGAGAGTTAATTCTTTTTGTCTCTGTTTGGGATTTCAACACAAGAGTTAACATGCCTTTGCACAACCCTGCAAGGCACAATCTTTTATAAATGAACTTTCCTCCCTTAGCATACATACTTCCCCCCTGCTGAAGGCATCATTTCAGCCTAGGCTGGAATCAGCCATGAGAAGGTAGCTTTGCACAGAGAATTCAAAAGCAGGGCAGAGAAATTTCTAACTTGAAAAAGGCTCAGCAGATCCTGATTTATGTCACAACACCAGCACTAGAGAGCTACAGTACCAAAATCAGTAGTCCCTAATTTAAGCTACTGGATTTTGTTTCTTAAGTACTGTGTGTTTGGAAACTGTTTTTTTAAGGAATGTAGTACAATTTTATCTAGTTTCTTTCTTTTAAAGTTCTTCACAACATATTCAATCTATCCCATCATTACAGCCATTTAGCTGAAGTAATACAAGATCTGAGTAAGATGCATACTGAAATACTTACCAATATACCCCTTATTAGGAGAATCTACTGGAGGTGCTGCAAGTTCCTGCAGAATGAAACAAAATAAAAAGGTGAATTTTGTTCACAAAAAGAGTTTCTGGCTATTCTATGTATGAACAGTCATTTTCTTGCCAGTTATCATTACTATTAGATTTACAAAAGCCATTTTTATCAGTCAATTTCAACTTTTCAGGTATCCCTATCTGTATTTGGCATGAGAGGAAACTCAATACAAGGGGGTGAAATGATTTGTCTCCTGCTTCACAGCAAATCAGATGTAAAGCTGAGGCTGGAAGTCACTCAACAGTCCAGCCACCTAATTACCAATTCACTTATTAGTCAATATTCAGTAGCTCTTCATTTAGCTTTTATCAATAAATAACAAAAACTTTAGTTTTGCATATTTCCTCCTTGCATACACAATACACAACACAAAACACATGTTTTCAGACTGTATAGGTAGGATTAGACAATGAAATTATATTTAGTTTCAGGCCTGAAAATAACCCACATGCAAGACTGTAGCTGTTCGACTGGCATATTATTGCAGCTCTCCAGAAGATTCACTCTAAAGGTTAAATGCATAAATCCAACTAAAGCTAAAATAAAAAGCAACCATACCGCTTTCACTCCACAAATGACTGTAGTATTTCCTAACTTCACCAGGGCGGAACCATCTGCAGTTGTAATTGAACCTGAAGAGAGAAAGTGCTGTTCAACAAAATCTGTTTCTATTCACAGGGCTTTAATTAACAACCAACTTCACAAAGCATTTACATCATTTTAAAATAAATACAGGCTAAGCAAACTGTCCATGAATTCAGGGTGGGAACAGAATCTCTCCTTCTCTACCAAACAGTCACGAGACTGGATTATTAACACTTCTAAAATATAAGCAAAAGATTGCTGAATCTGTGATCCAAAATGCATTACTAATATTTTCTCCAAACATTCTGTCTTAGAATAAGCCTGCCTCATTATTATCTTGATCCAGTTTTCTCACACATACCATACGACTTTTAGTTCGTTAATGCAAAAATTGAGGTAATAATTTCTTTTGGATGGAGAGCAGTCAATGGTCTGCTGAATGAAAATGTATCCTTCTACCACGCAAACAGGTGAAACAGCAAGAGAGAGCTCTAAATGCCACAGATCCTATCAACAGAGAATTTTTATAGACCTGAAATCAGAAACAGTTATCATGTCTGAGTGACCTGCAACGCAGTGGAAGAGACCTGCTAATTCCAGTTTGAACAATAATCAGCAACTTTTCCATTGCAATATGCTAACCTGTAATTTTCTCTCAAAAAGATAAGTTATTTATACTCTTCAAAATCACAGCAAGGTCTAGGAAAGGCTCCTCAGGAAGATAAGGTGCTCACTATATAGAAGGTATTTTGCTTCTGTATGAGACAGCTGCTCACCAAACTTAAAACAAAGCAGAAGGCAGGAGTCACTGCCTCTCTCAAGATGCTATGGCATTAAGTACTGCATATGCTTAGATTGTGCCTTCGGCATCTATAACATACGCAGCTGATGTTAGAATTAGACAAGCATCAAAGCATCCTAAATTATGCTATGCAGATCAGCCCACAAGTAGGACTGAATAATAGCGGTCAAATGTATTCCTGTACAATACATTCTTTTTAACGCTCGCTGGAACTATAAATACAACTCCTACTCCTTTCTTGTTTCAAAATCCAAGTATCAGGAAAACTGAGTCATTAAAGGCACCAACTATAAAAATCTGAGAATAATAATAAAAACCCTATCATTATTATTATTCCAAATAAGTGCTTACCTATGTTGACGGTGGTTGCCCGGAATTCACCTAACTCCCTTCCATCAGGCCGACAGTTCTCTTTCTAAACAAAAATTACAAAATTCAAATTAAAAAACCTGTTTCATGAAATAACACACCAACATTTATGCTACATGAGTTTATACAAAAAGTGTTCTTTTATAGCAGAAATATGGAATTATAAAATTGCTAAAGACAACTCAGTCATACTCTACCTAGTTTTTCAGCAACTGAAACTCTGTTTGTGGTTTTAGGCCCAAAATATTATAGAAAATATATACGTAACAATGGATTAATTGTCTTAAAGGTAAGTGCTACAAGCTAGATTCAGAAAACCACCCAACAATGAATACTATTCTAATACTAATCAATTTAGAAAGTTTCCACCTTCCTGCATTGTTTAGTTTTTGTTGGTAATTCCCCTTCCCTATCAAGTGGAGCCCTTAAAACAAACATTGGACTGAACCAAAAAAACCTTAAATATTGTCAGTCAAAAGCTGTCAACAAAGCCTGGACATACACATTAAATTAGAAGCTGCCCCAATTCACCATCATGTTAGATGGGAATGATAATTCACCACAATTTCAAGCTTCTCAAAAACGAAGACTTTAATTAATGGTTCAATTAATGTATGCTCATATCGTAATCATAATTTGTTATCTATCTCCCTGCTACCAGTGTTTCAGAAGGTAAAGAACTCTAAACTAAGCCCTTGTAGGCAATGAAGCTTCTGTTAACATACATATCCATCTGCATTTAGAAGAATTAAAGCTGACTGCAATGATACTGGACTCATTTCTTAGTATTATTTTAATACTATTAATTAGTAAGACTTATTTAGTAATACTTTAGTAAGACTAATATAATATGCATTACCAAAAAGTCAGTGTTCTTCCTCCATGCTCATGGTGAATATGATTAGCAGTAGCAGTCTCTATTATTTATTTCTTAGTAACATCTAAAAGCCCAGCCTGGGATTACTTTGTACTAGACACAAACCTGGGCCGCTATCTTAGTCAAGTTTAATTCACATTGCTTCTGAGGCCAAAAGAAGCATTTATCTCTGTGAAGTTAAACCTGCTGCAGAATAAATGCCACAGAAGTAAGGGAAAAAGAAAAAATTAATTGAGGGGGGAAATGGTCATACTTTTCACAGCATGTTTTGCCTTCGAAGTTTCAAGTTTCCATATAGATTACAAGCAAGCTATGCATGCACATCATGTTTTACTCACCAAAAATCTTCTGTAATATTCCAATGGTTCCACTGTTCTGGAATAAATAGAAATTGAAGCTCACATGCAAAGTCTCTGGTAGCTAAGATACAGCAAAAAAAGAAAAGCAGGCAACTCCCTACAACAACGGTAATTTGAGAATCAAGCCAACTAGCAAAGTTAATTAGCAATGTGATTACAACAAGATCAGGAAACTTTTAACTGATCTAAGATGAGGCCTCACAAGTTTCAGAAAGCTAGCTGCCATAATGCATGTATGATTTTAAAAAGGGAAAAGGTTTAGAAAAACTGAGAATGAAGAAATTAACATTATCTTTTTATCTACTTAAACCAAAATGCTTTTTCCTTACAATTAGGGAATCCGCATGCCCATATGCCTATACAAACTAGTTTCCATCTCAAGAATCTTAAAACTATTATACAGGTAATTAGCTAAGGTCAAAAAGAGTGTTTACTGAAGCAAGAGTGTCAAATGTTTTTGAAGAAATGGTGTAGAAAGGGTAACTTCAAAATTATCTGAAATATTTTGTTAGTTCAATGACTGGATTCAGAGGTATTAAACAGTTAAAAAACAATTTATCAGTCTCGAAACATAACAGCTTTTTCTTAGAACCCTTTTAAATAAAAATATAACATTATGAAATATGCTTTATGCTTCAGTTGAGGAATACTTAATGCATACTGTGAATTACACACTACCAACATACTTTGTGTATCAGTATTTTCAGCACAGAACATCTCAGTAAAAGGAAAAAAAATAGAGGCAGTGTGATATTTGACCAAAGCCAAAGGTTTTTTCAAATAAGCATTTCTGGGAAAAAGGGATTAACTGGGAAAAATTTTTAGCAAGTTTTCCAAATACAAGCTAACATATAGACACACCACAATTTACAACAAGCATGAATTAGCCCCTGACAATTCCCTATAAGATATGACTTTACTACTGTTTTTAACAAAAATATAAGGCCTATTCTTTTCTGATTCACACAGGAGCACCTGCTACACCCTGTCTCATAAGCCAGAAATCTGAAAAGAGCAATGACAGACAGAATAGTCATAAACAGGTAGCCACTGAGTTTTCTACTTTTCCATGTTTTTCACAACTGTAATTCTTGTAATTGGTTCCTTAAAGCAATACTGACAGTACCTCTTCCCTTTCTCAAAGAAGACTGCCCTTCTCCAGTTCTAATGCGCAGATCAATATTTCAGAATACAAGGAATAATAGCACAGTTTAGGTGGGAAGGGGCCTCCTGGAGGCTGTCTGGTCCAGCCCTTCACTCAGGTTGCTCTGGGCCTTGTCCAGTTGTCTGTCCCCAAGGAGGGAGACTCCCTCCCTGGCTGACTACCTCTCACTGTGAAAAATTTTCCCTAATATCTAATCAGAATTTCCTACGTTTCAATTTGTGCCCACTGTCTCTCATCCTCTGCCTAACTCTTCCATCTTCTCTATGTGTCCCTCCCCCCCTTAGGTAGCTAAAGACTTTAGTAAGCCTCTGTGCTGTAGGTATGAACTACGTCGTGTTGGGATTGCCGGAAGCTCTACAGGAATCTCCAAACATCCATTTACTCCTTGGCAGAGCAGCGCTGACAAAACTCAGCACTGCAACCGCCCTTGCGCCACCCGGTTACCACTGAGGCACGCGAGGTTACCAGAGGAAAGCTTGCAGGCTGTTGCAAAACGGGTTTTGGAAAGGGCAGCTGACGGCTCTGCGTCGCAAATCAAACGAGAGCGGAAAACAGCAGCTTAACGAGTATTAAAGACAGTAAGCTCGAGGCCTCCCTCCTTCAGCCGCCGCGCGCGGCCCCAACGGCTGCGGCGCGAGGCCGGGCCGCGCGGGCACCCACCGGCCGCCGACGTCACCGCCCCGCCCGCGCGGCGCGCTCGCCCCCGGCCGCCGCAACCGGCACGGAGCGGCCGGGAAGCGCCGGCTCCGCGCTGGCGGGAGGCAGCGCCGCCAAACCGCCGTCACTTACTTAAAAGCCGCCGCCATCGTCGTGTCGCTGCCGCCTTCTGGTCTCCTTCCGGGGTTGTGCCTCACTGTGACCCGGCCGGCCGGAAGCCGCGGCGGCGCTGACAGGCCCTGGCCGCTGGGGGCGCCGGCGGCTGCCAGCGCGGCTGGGCGGGCGGGCGGGCGGGGCGGCCTCTCCTGGCGGCGGCGCCGGGGCGGCTCGGCGGCCGCTTCCGCCTCGCTGGAGCTGCCCGATAGGGCGCCGCCGCCGCCGCCGCCGCCGCCTGCCCGGGCCGCGGGTCATGGCGCTGCCCCTGCCCGAAGCCGCCGCGGCGCTGACGGCCGCCGCCCTCGTCCTCGTCCTGGTGAGAGCCGCGGGGGGCCAGGCGGCGCTCCGGCCCCGGGTCGGCCCGGCCCGGGGGCCGCGGGGGCGCTGCGGGGCCGGCACCGCTCCACGGGGCCCTGCCGCGGCGGCTGCGCCCGGGCTCTGCCCCGGCGGTGCGGCTTGCGCAGGATTTGGTTTCCTCAACAGCCGGTAGCGGCTTTGCCCTGAGCGTTTGTATGTGTTTTGGCAAGCCGCGCTGCTATAAGGTCTTGCAAAAGAGATAAAAAATGGGGCGCCTTTTATTCGTTTCGTATCTCTCGCAGAATGCGCCGATGGTGAGCTTTGCGTCCTAATCATTTAGGGATGTTGGCTTTTTCTAGGTAATTAAACTATGATGTAATTCTGAGACCTGTGGTGCTGGGAAACTGAGATGCTGCTGCTAATCAGGAGTGCTGCATATATATTTTCCCCAGTAAAAGTACTTCAAAAAACAGGCTTTACTAATTTATTTTAGCTAGGCAGAAAAGTCATTTTTACAAACTGTGGCTGGCTATGCTTGTGGATAATGTCACTGCTTTAGTGGCTCTGTGTGGCATCGGAAGCAGTGTGAGCTAGTGCTGTTACCGATTATTTGGAGAAGATATAGTGGGGCTTGGGCCACGTTTTCAGAAGTATTCAAAGTGCTTTCTGGCTGAAAACAGGAACAAGCCAGTGATGCTAACTGCGTCCAGTTAGGTAAAATGGAGTAAGCAAGTGGTGCAAGAAGGATTTGATTCTGCATGATGTGGTCAGTAGATGAAATACTGCACCGTTAACTCACCTCATTACTGAACTGTGTTTGATCGTCCTGTTGTGGCACATTGCAACAGCTGGATAAACCTTTAATGGAACGTTAATCCATAAACAGTGCTCAAAGATTTTCTTGTTTTTTCCTTTTTTTCCCCTCAGACTTGTGTGATTGCTCACGTAACTGCCATAAAAATGCCAGCCTCTCACCGACATGAAGAAGAGAAGTTTTTCATAACTGCTGAAGGCAGGAAGGAACCTGTACCAAGTATACATGATCCCCCTACAAGGGACCTCTCTGTTGTTGTGCCTTCATACAATGAGGAAGACCGGTGTAAGATTTTTCTTGTTTTGAGAAAAAGAAGAAAATCTGTCTGTTATTACTCTAATAATGCAGAGGTTAGTTTATGTTAGCAATAGATTCTGGCAGGCTAGATTACATGTCTGATGTTGTGCCCAGTTTCCAGAAACCAGTCCCAGTACATTGAATTTCAGATTTAAGAAACTGTAATTTGCCCCTTGCTATTTTTAGCAACAAAAGTCAGTTGTAAGAATACCCTGTATTAAAATAAAGCACAACAAAGTAGCAGCTTATTCTCCTGTAGATTCTGTAAGGAGAGAAGTAGAAAAGGACTTTTCAACTGGATTTGAGAATTTCCCACTCTGAGACAAAAAGCAGCAGCTTCAGGCAGAAAAAGGATGATCTTGTGAGGTTTTTGTTTGACTTTTGGCTTGGCCATTTGTATGCTGCTAAAACGTGAAGGCTTTATGATGGGATAAGAAAGCACCAAGCTCTGAAGCTCTGCTTGTGGTTGACATGGTAGCACACATTGTCATTCCCTTTCCTGGTGAAGTGGAAATACTGAGCTGTTCAGGACGCTATGACAAGGGATGTTAGCAAATAACATGTATCTATACTACAGGGCAGCCCTGGCACTTTCTAGAGTCCAGTGTATTCCAGTGACTGAGGACAGTCTTGGTTCTCAGACACTCGCTTTCTGTGAGCAAGGATTTAATACATTTCACATGATTTTCATTTAGCCTTCTCTCTCTTCAGAGGTGGAATAAGCACCTGAGATGTGCTCAGGAATGAGCATAAACTGCAAAGACTACCATGAGATTGAATATCTTTCTGATCTACAGATAAATCAGCTGCAAAAGTAGAGCCTGTTAGGTGCCTAAAGCATCTGGGCTAGCAGCCTTAGTAAGAGAATGCATGATACTGACTAGTATTAGGAACTTCTCTTGCTGAATTCTGTCTCCTCTTTTAAATACAAAAAGACCAGTCAGTGCTGACTTGCAGGGTGAGCCATGGCTAATGTTTTTTTTTGTTGTTGTTTGTTTCTTTAATACTATCTAGAGAATTACATATTTCAAAATAGAAAGTTGGTTTTGATATTTAAAGAAATGTTTTTATCTTCTTACATGTGGATTTTTTCATTATTCTTTTCATATTCAGAAAGGACAGGACTTAGAATTGCAGGTGCTAAATTTGTTTACTGAAGTTAGTGTTTTATGAATGAAGCAACTTGCTCTCCTTAGGTTTGCAGTTGTTGTCAGCTTGCTTGCACATGTGCTCATTGGTGGTCTTGGTTTTTAGCCTGTTGTATCTACTAACCTGAGCTCCTCCACCTTTTCTGTAGTGCCTCTTATGATGGATGAAGCTTTGGATTATCTAGAAAAAAGACAGGTATTTTCATTTTGCATTCAGAATTCATTATTTTTCTGTGTATTATATACAAGTCTGTGATCTAGTCAGTTGATTATTTTGTTATATATTAAAACTTTAGCTGCTTAGAAGTAATGCTTCTGTCTCTTATCAGTTGTTCTAGGATTGAATGCTGGAAGGTATTTTTTTAAATTGAAATTGAATTAACTATTATATCATGACAAAAATTTACATGCAAGATATGTATCCAAGGTAGTGATTAAGAATTAACCAGATATTTAACTCTCTAAACTACAACCTAGCTTGTGCCTCCAATATCTTTAAACATTTGTTCTTTTTTAGGGTTGGTTATCTGGTTAAGAAGCCCATTATGAAGGTTTGGGAGCAGGGGGATGCTTGTTTGTTGGTTTTTGTTTGTTTTTTAACCATGATGTTCTGAGCTTTCACATGCCCTTTTTCAATAAATTGATTTTTTCAGTGCTAGATAGTAGCTGAGGAAAAATATGACTAGCTGATGGTAATGGAACAGACATCTAAATGGCAAAATTCTTCAACTGTAATTGCCACCTTTACAAATTTACCACATCATATTGTTGCCTGTCTGTAAATACAAATGAGAAGGTGCTAGGGAGAAAAGAACACTGATGTTTGAAAGATGTGCGACTACTAAAGAGGTTGCATCAAATGCATTGCTACTCTCTTTATTATCAGAAACGAGATCCTTCATTCACTTATGAAGTAATAGTGGTTGACGATGGTAGTAAGGACCAAACCACAAAGGTAAGAAAGAGCGATTTTTTACCAGGTAATTGGACGTATGGATTTATATATTGCATTCATGAATCATAACAATGTTTTATCCTTACATTTTTAGTACTTGAATAATTTTCTCTACTTGGTAATTAGAATTTTGGTTTCTGAACACTTTCTGTCATTATCCTGCATGTATTATAGATGTCACATGCATACACATCTAACTCTTTTGCAAATGCTATTACTCATGATTGACTGATGTAACAGCCACTTTCTTGCAGCTGAAATGCTAATTTTAACTTCATCAAACTTCTTCTGAAATATTCTACATGTGCATAGTGATGCAAATACGAAGCTTAGTGAGGCTAAGAAGCCTTTTGAAATAGCTGACTTGTACTGTGATGGACAGAGTGGCTGACGTTCTATAGCTCTTTCCCATACCCTTCATGGAATGATATTCCAAAGCATTACAGCTACACAAGTACGCTACCACTTCCACAGTGTTACATCAAGAACATTATAATTTGTAATTCATTATCTTATGACAGCATCAATAAGCCTGGGGCGGGGGGAGGAAGTTTCTCTCCAAATTCCACTCTTCTTTCAGAATTTTTCCTCTTCTAAGAATGCCTGTCCAGCTTTCCCTGTGCTTCTCTTTTTAATGGTCACTTTAGTCTTTTTTAATATGTCATAACACAGTTTGCTGTGATCATGAAATTGTTCACTTAAAAATCCTATTGCCAGTGGTAGGCTTTCAAAATACACTGACATTCATCAAGTAGAAGCAGAAGGATGCAGAACTAAGTGAAGGCTGACGAACTTGAATTTTGTTTAACTATTACTTGATGGATGTTTGGATCAGCTACCAACATGAGTGCTGCTTTTTCATTTCCTTCTCTTAAGCTTGTGTTAAGGATTGTACATGTACATTTGTCTTCCTTGCATTGCTTCTAGCATCATTTCTAACAGCACACGGTGGCCATGGACCTCTGAACTTGCAAGGATTTGAGGCAGCCTTTGGAAAAGATCAGAGGAGAGATCTCATGTTTTGTCTTCCCTACAGCATGGACCAAAAGTGCACATCCCTGCAGTGTAAATGGGATTTTAGACCTTTGAAGTTTTTTTTTTTTTTTTTTTTTTTTAAACCACAGATAGCAGTGAAACCAATGGGAAATAGGTAGCACTAGTAGAAAATTATATTTCTTTGACTAGCTAGAGGTGTTAATATAAAAGGCCTATAATAGTATAATATAAACTACATCAGTAGTCTTTTAGACTTTGGTGAGATAGGAGAAATGGGGTCTAGAACTGCTTGGGGGAATATCCTGTTCTTATTGAACATGACTATCTTTTTCAGTCTTGTGTTCACTGTGAACTGGTTTTTATTTTCCTGAACAGACTTCAGCAATCTCTGGGCAATATATTTGTGCAGACTGAAGTGACTATAACTCTGTGCTATTGAATTAAAAAAAAATGGTGAGCAAATGAAAACTTCTTCCTCAGTTCCTGTTTTTGTTTTATGATGGTTTTTTGTGTGTCTGTTAGGTTGCGCTGAAGTACTGCAAGAAATATGGAAGCGACAAAGTGCGAGTGCTTTCTTTGGTAAAAAATCGAGGGAAAGGAGGAGCAGTCAGGATGGTAACTGATGCTTTCATCTCCTTCTCTATTTGAATGAGTTGTGCCCCAATATGCAGGTGATACAGCTGTGCTGATCTAAGTTTTGAATTTAATACATTAACAAAATGATTATAGGAAAACCGAGAACAGGTTCCATAAACTAAGGCAAAAACACTTTACAGAGTAAGCTTATTTTAGATCTTGAAGACAGTATTCTCTACCTGGGAAGGCCATTAACGAAGAATTCTCTTCATATGAGAATTCAAAAGTTTTTTTTAATAAAGTATTAGATTTGAACTTCATATTCCTGTTAGCTCTGCTTAGAAATAGCCCTGCATTTTAAAAAGCAAAAACAAAAAAAATAGATTTAAATAAAACTTTTTTAAAGAATGTACAGCTAAATTTGCAAACATTGCTTTCCAGCTCATAGTTTTAACTGTAAAAAATGACTAATGAACTAACACTTTCCTCCAAGCAAGTTTGTATTCGCTGAAGTCCACCATTATCAACTGCACTTGATGGTAGGAGGAGCACACTTTCACATATTAATGTGTACGTAGATATTGTATAAAATCATCATGTCCAAAGAATAAAATAACTGTTACAAATTTAGAAGGAACATTCTTTCCTAGGGTAAATGACATCTTATTTTTAGTAATAGGTGGGTATGATTTGTGGGTTGTCAGAGCCTCTACTAGCCTAATAAGTAACTGTAAAGTGTGCAGTTGTTAGGTGCAGAGTTTATGATTTCTGAAATCTTTTTCTTCATGTTTTTTTTTCTTCTCCACTGACTGTCTCAGTAAAGCTTAAATCTTTAATGGGTCAGTTCAAGGATTTTCTTATGAAACACCAGTAACTATGGCAAATAGAGAAAACATAAAATTAAAGTACTGAGTTCTTGTAAGGGATATCACTTTGCAGTTATCCTAGGAGAAGGAGAATGATTGTGTGATACAGTTTTATATTGCAGACTGTGGAGTGGGTGTATTTACTAAATCACATGTGCTCAGTTATGCCAGTGCTTTTGGCAAACCCACTACTGTTTTCCTATCTGAACCCCTTCAAAAATTGTCGAAGATTTGACTAAGAATATGGCAAAATAAGCTACAAGGTCTGCTTTGTCACAGATCACTTGCAATGACACTGTGCTTTATTTTAAATTAGTTTTGAGAAATATTCTCTCTTCATTACTGTTGAAACTCTGTTAGAAGGTAGCAGTGCATCCTCCTTTCCATGGCTCTGGACTGACAAGCATAGTTCAGATGACAAAGTAAAGCTATCCAGTGCAAGGACAGTTGCTAATCACTGCTTCTTTGTGCTTCCCTGTATAGCTCACTGTAGCAACTTGTTATCTCTCAAGATTCTAGTTTGCAAAGCTTTTAATTTGTAAGCTCTTCAGGAGAGGAACTGTTACTCTGTTGTGTTTATGCATTATTTATCATTGTGGAACATTGATCAGTATGTGAAGTAGGTGAAGTCTCTAGGCATTGTTGCAATATAAACTAATTAATTGTAGTTAGTAGCAGAGTATTAAGAATCACCTGCTGTGTTCAATTTCTGTGATACCACTACTCCAATTACTACACTAGGTTTCTGCAATGTCTTGCAGCTAGCTTATCATGACATACTGATTTAGAAGGTGTAGTTTTTTTTATTAACTGTTTCAATTGCAGGGTGTCTTTAGCTCTCGGGGGGAAAAAATTCTGATGGCTGATGCAGATGGAGCTACAAAATTTCCAGATATTGAAAAAGTAGAAGAAGGTCTACAAAACCTTCAGCCATGGCCTGTGAGTACAAGTTCTCAGGGTTTTAGTGTAATACACATACATATAGATTGATTGTTGTAATTCCCTTTAACCTGAGTTCATTGAGATCTAGTTAAAGATTTAGATACAGTCTGAAGAGCTGAGGTTTTGAAATTGCAAGAATGGGCTGTCAGTAGATAGCTTCCACTGGGTTTTTACCTCCTCTGCATTCATGGTGCCTCTATATGGTGCAGTATATAACGTTAGCATTTTTCATTTGTAGTTATACTCGATATAAATGCCATATGTTGCCTACTTAGTTAAAAACATATTGTGGTTTCTTAACTGGGTTTTATATTTTATTTTCATTTGATGTTTTCCTATTTAGCTCTAAAGATTCATCTTAATTTCACCCTATTTTGTGTAGATTCTCTTTTCTAGGTCAGTTTAATCACATTATTTGTAAAGAACTATTGCACCCCCCCCCCCCCCCAAAAAAAAAAAAAACCCACTGTGAAATAAGAGATTCTCCCTGGATAACTGTTATCTTTCAGGTGCTTGATTTGAAAGAACTGAGACTTATTTCCATTGACCTAGTGTTTAAAGGCAGAACAATGAAGTGCTTTTCAGCTAGTTTCTAAAATGCAGAAAGTGACATGCAGCCTTCCAGAGGGAGATCTAACAGGTGTGCCTGTATGAAAGAAAGCCGTACTCCAACTCGTGCAGCCACAGGGTGGCAGTATTTCCCTAATGCTCCACTGCCAAAGCAGCAGCAGCTGCTGGTTCTCCAGCATCTCTCACGTGGTCCCAAATGTAGCAGGTTTGAGATATTTTGTGTGAGAAGGAGCAGCATGAGAATAAGTTTAAATTTTCCATTTTCATCATCTCTTTTGGTTTAATTTGAGATGGTATTTTGACTGATAACCATGACATTTTATTTGTTTGAAAATACATCAGTGAAACATTTTGCTGTCCTTTTCACAGTGTAATATTTAGGGCAAACATACCTATATACATTGAGCCTGCCTAGGCACTTAATGTTATGTGTGCTGTTCAATACGTTTGCTGTCTGCATACTTCAGAGGAATAACGTAAGGTGAACCAGACATGAATAAATTGCAGCAATTGGTATGTGCCGTATACAAAATACAATAAACTTTAGCTGGTCTGTTAATTGTAGAAAAGATTTATTTTATCCCCAGAATTTGGCAATATGCACAGTTTCTATGCAACTGCAGGAAACCGAAAGGTGTACTGCTTTGAAGTTTTTGTTATACATCTGTAATCACCCTTGAAGGTTTCATGGGGAACCTCAGACAGTAGTTTAACTGACAAGTCTTAAATTTGCATTTCTGTGCAGAACCAGATGGCTATTTCCTGTGGTTCTAGAGCTCATCTGGAGAAGGACTCAATAGCGAAGGTATGTTTCCCTTTCCTGCAGAGTGCTAATACTTAGACATTTCCATTATTTGATACTGCTATTCAGATTTTACAATTAAATAATAAGAATTTGTAAAAGATGAAAGCTAAAAGTAGGGAAAACTTGTCATAAGTCTAGCATGTACTCAGTCATAAACAAAGGATGTGTTCTAGATTTCGGGCACCCCCAACTTTGAACTGGTTGCAGTTAGTGTTTCAATTTTAAGGATTTAATTTTTCTAGTTGAGAACATCTTACGAGCAGGACATCGAATCCCTGACATAACTGGTAGAAAGAAACCATTTTGGTTTCATATTATTTAAATGTAAAGTTTTAGGCACAGTCTGTAGAAGTTAATGTGTTTTTTACAGATGAATTAAAGCTCTTGTGCTGGAATGGTTCCCGTGCATGTGTGTGCATATTTTGCCTGTACTGGGACTGAGGTAAAAGACAACTGACAAGTTTTTGTTCTCTTCCAGTTCAAGAGTTTGTTGATCTGCAGATTTTGAGGCATGTTCAAACTGAATTAGGGATACTTAGCAATAAACTGTTTGAAGAGTATCTCAATCCACAGGAAAATGCTGTAATTTTCTGTATTACTCATAGTGAAATTTTTGAGTTTTGAATGCACAGACAGTACTATTCAGTATGTGGCTCTTGTGGAATAAACAGTGATGCACAGGCACAGTTTTATCTTGCATCTGTTTTTCTGATGTCTTGGCAGACAGTAGTTGACAGCACAGGCATGGAACTTGTATTGCAACAGACGCATTGCTGGACTAATGTCTTTAGCATCATTGGATGCGCTTATAATGTTGAATGTTCTCAAGAGTAAGCTTTGTTTATACTGATGTTTAATACTTGAAATCTTTCTAAAACATATACACAAACACTAAAATAGTTGCAGAAGCCCAAAAGAAGTCACACTGGTGGTGTTCAACCCCTGTAGGATATTCTGATTTTTTTCTTCTGGTTTATCAGGTAACACTGGAGCATTATTCTCCCAACAGAGAGTTTTTATAAGTAGTAGCATGTGAATGTTGGCATCTTCGCAGAAAAGAAACATTTCATCTTTTTTTGGAAATGAGGATAAATCTTTGATGTGGTACTTAAGTACTTATAACACAGAATACACTCTTTACATTAATTTAAGCTGTACAGTCAATATATCCAAGAAATATTGCTGGTATACATAGAGCAAGTAGCTGGTAAATTTGAGTCCAGAGGACATCTCTCATTGTGTGGTCATTTTAAGGCATTGAATATAAATAAACTTTCTTCAATGCATTTATATCTCTTTCCATCTTTGAAAGTCTTGCCAAATGAGGGAGGATTTGGAGCAGGATTTTTTCTTGAGGTGAAAGTATGATTTTTTTTTTTTTTTCAGGAGGTGTGTGCGTCTCCTTTGCTTCTGCTCTTCTTTCTCCCCCTATTTCTGACTTTGATAAGGGAATCATTAACTGTTTAGGTAGTATTGCTCTTGGAAATATGTAACCCATTTCATCACCGTAGATATCTCTAGACCAGAAAGGAAAGAATGCCTTTACCGCTCTAGTGTTGAAAAGAAGTTGTTTTGTAGTGCAATAGGTATAAAAATTACAGGACAGTTTTTGAGAGATCAGAGTTTCTCTCTGGGTTTAGTAGTGTCTAGAACAGTGGAATGATGCTGTGATGTGCAGCTGTAAGGGATTTATGATTTAGAACAGAATTTCACCCTTAACTTCAGTCTCGAGAGATCAAGGTTTCTGTTCTGTTTACAAAACTGTTATTGTATTTTAGTGAGTCCTTAGCATGATATGCATAAGTAGTCCTGGAGCAATGAACATAACCCAGGAGCTCCTCTTCACAAAGTGCACAGTTTGATTGGATGGCAGTCATACGACCTCTTGCTGCTTTCCTTTTGGCACTAGTATCTTGCATTCTTGGTCGCATGGTGGTCCACCTTCAGCAAAAGAGGCAAAGAGACCACACCAGATCTGCTGTTACCCTAGGGCTAGAACAATTTTCTTAGAGGCACAAGATACGAATTTGAATTCGCTTAAGCCAAAGGGAAAATTGGAATTCCATAAAGAGAAGTCTCACTTACTGAATAAGTGCTTTTGGCACTAGGCTATTACATAATAAGTTGAGCATCTTCTCATTTTTCAACTGAAGTTTGAAATAAGTAGCTTTAAAGGCATCTCTTATCATCCAGACATGTTTACCAGCTAAAATGTTTGCTCCCAAAGATTTCATATGTTTAGTTTGCAATCTTGGATACAAGAACCTAAATTCAACTTAAGACCTGCAGTGAATTCTAAGTGATTGGTGGATCTAAGTTATAGTTCTGTAGAAGCTGTCTGCAATACAAGGCTAGGAAGGACATCTTCAAACCCAGAGTTCAGCCTGTGGCTTACATGGGCAAACGTATCATACGATTATTACATCAAGAACAAAAGCATAACCAAAGAGTAGACTGGGAAAACATTTACCAGGAACATTAAATATATTTGCAAAAGAACAGAACAAGTGACTGTGGATCATTGCTAGAAATAAAAAATGAAAGAATATCATATATATCAGCTGTTACTTTGATTGTTTGTTGCTTGGTCCATCATGTACTGCAAAAAAGTGCAGTTTCCTAGTTGCATTCCCCTAAGTTAACAGTGTGTGTGTAAGCTCCAAAGATCATTGGATCTTGAATGAAAGAATTGTGTTGCTGACAACAAGGGATGCTTCTGCTTGTTTTTAGGAATAATATAAAACTCTAATTTTTGTGTTAGAGCAGTAGCTGGAGACTTATTTAGTTTTTAGTGTGTATTCTTGAGAAAAACAGTTTTTATGCAGTCCTGCTGGGTTTGTTCTCCATCATCTTTCTTGGTAACTTTAGAATCTGTAGAACCTGTTCAACAAAATTTTATGAAAACAAGACTAGACAGAGGAAAAAACAGCATTTATATGACAAGTAGGAGTAAAGGATGTAGTATGAATTTCCCCTCCTCCTTCATTCTTCCTGTCTTGGCACCCCCGATTCCCAGAGAATCACAGAGAAGACATTATGACTGTCCCATTCATGACCTGAAATTCAGGTTCCAGCTCTACTTAATATGGTATTATCCAGAATGAAAAGGTGCTGTGAGTTAAGGAAATCAGGGGCAAGAACTTGGACTTTTCATATTCTAGGCCAGTATCCTACCCATGGGCTTAACTGGCAAGCCTTTCTTTTCAGCTGTGATTCCATTTCACTGTAACAATTGAAGTTTAGATTTCATTCCAGTGCTAAACAAAAACAGTTTATAAACTTTGAAAGCCATTACGAAACAGGATTATTGTCTCTTAAGCCAGCTCTCTTCAAACTTTTTGCCCACCATATAAATGAAACCATCTAACTTCTTGCCTTATGTTCACAGCGCTCTTACTTCCGAACTCTTCTTATGTATGGGTTCCATTTCCTTGTATGGTTTCTCTGTGTCAAAGAGATCAGGGACACGCAGTGTGGGTTTAAACTTTTAACCAGAAAAGCTGCCGCACGGACTTTTTCAACTCTTCATATAGAACGCTGGTAAGCGTCTTTTTTTTTCTCACCCCCTCCCTCCTAATTGAACATGGTTTTGAAAAGCTAGCATCAACATTTACAATAAAGCATATGATGTCTATGTATAAATCCTAGCTGCATTACATTATAGTACTATAATGTACATTATAGTACTACTTGTGGGGCACTTTAGATTTCTTGTTATGCTAAAATATCTTGCTATTTGCTAGGAATTCTATTAAGATGCACTTTAGGAAATTACTGGGTATTCGAGTTCACTCTCTTGTGATAGGGAGGAGAAGAGATGGCTTGCCAAGTTTTTGTTTTTAAAGTAGAATCCAAGGTAGACGATGAGAAGGTTTGTAAGACTACGGTGCTGAAATTTTGGATGGTGACAGTTGACTCCTTACAAGCTCATTTTACTTTGGCATGTAGTATAGGAAGTTGTGTGATACTCAGAAGTGGGACATTTATTTTTGCCTTATAAGAGGTAATTGGTTTAGAGAAGGGAGCAAACAAAATTCTAAGAACTCCTGTCTTCCCTCACCCCCGAGGAAAAACCCTAAACAAACAACCTTTTATTGTTCTGCTGTAGTCATTTCCCTACTTCAGAGATTCCTCTCTCGTTTTATAGATACAAGCCATGCAAGCAAGGTAAGGAGTGGAGAGAACCTCTTATGATGATATGAGTTGAGAGACTTACTACCCCTGTTCAAAACTTGACTAGTCTACTTCTATGCAATATGGCTTCACATTTCAGTACTCATGAACCAAAGTATTTTTCCTAAAATCCATATCTGATAAATTGTTTGTAGCCACAGAGGACTTAAAGGGAAAGGAAACACCTACTCTTTGCTTATTTCCTTATTTTCTTTTTAATAAGAGAGGGCTACTGTAAATACTGTAAATAAATCTCATTAATTTAAAACAGTGGAAAATGTGTACCTCTTGAATTGCTTTAGAGCTGTCTCTCATTATAATTTAGCTAGAACAGTTCCTTATGAGACTGACATAGTGATGACTGCTGTTAAGAAAATGAAATGCTGTTTCCACATAAATACCATAATTTCTGTAAACTTTCTACACCACAACTATTGCTAAAAAGGATGGTAACAGTTCCCAGGCTTAATTAAGTATAATCAAATTTTTTCAAACTACTGTGCTCATCTGAGAAAATCTCTCACACAGAGTACTGTTTGCTGGCAAGGAGTAGAATTACTGAACAATGTTGCCATACAAAAATGTGTATGGTCCCACAATCCTAGTCCAAGCCAATACATCTAGTTTTAGCTTGAGTTTTGGTAGTGATAGCCAACCTGTTTTGCTCTTCCAGAATGGGTTTGCAAAGGTAGTGTTTGGGTATACAAATCAGATGTGTAATGCAGAGCTTTTGTTGAATTCAGTCTGGAATTGTGGGCTTTCAGTATTCAGAAAAATCACTTTCCTAGCTGAGTGGTTTGCTAATTGCCGTAAGGAAAACTATAGCAGAAACATAATTTATGCTTCCAGCTTAATCTATAAAACTGTGTAAACTATTATTGAATCCTTCATATTCCAGAATTTTTTAAATGTGACTAAACATATATTCAAAGCCCTAAAGTGCACATCTCAAAATTACGTTATTTAACTTTACTGCCTTTTTGAATGAATTAATTGTTTCAAGAGGAAATACTGAAAGAAATGAATGAAGATAATCAGCTTAATCAGTAAAAATGCAATTATCAATCTTACTCTGAAACTGAACGCTTTAGAATATAATTCTAGCTATAGGTCAGCCATACTATATAAAACATTCAGATTTTTTAAAAAAATCCTTCAACAGACTTTCTTTTGCTGCTCTAAAATCCTTTAGTAACAAAGGAACAAAAGAGCAAAAATGATTATATGCTGTACATTGTTATCTGCACCCCACTATCTAGGAATAGAAGCAGTGAAAAGGGGATATTGCTAACTCATTTAATAATAGTTGTATTGCTAGTGTGGAACCCACCAGAACTTCAGGCTTGTGTGCTAATCTGTTGTGCTTATATGTGCTGCTGTAAAATTAAACTTCTGTTTTTGCACTTTCTTATATAATCATAAAATAATCCCATAAATGTTTTCTTATTTGTCTACGACTTACTGGTTGGTGATGAACAGTGTTTACTTTGCTAGTGAAGAAAAGGGCAACTCAAATTCTTCCAAAAAACAGCTCTCTAAATACTTCTAAGCAATAAATTTGCCTAAAACAATAAGGCTTTTTTTGTTGGTGGTGGTTTAGTTTTCTGCTGAAATGGGCAATATTATCTGCTTTTCTCTTCATCTGTCCATCAGCCAGTCCCTGTGCTCTTCTCCCTTTATTTTCATACCTATTGTCCAATTTCAACCAAATTTGACAGAACAATCTCCAGATTTGAGATCTCAAACATGGAAAGTTTCAGCAAGTTTGGTGGAAGCTGAAAGCCAAGCAGAGGAGAGAAATTCAGATTGGTGCCATTGCCGAAGAAAAGGCTACAATACAGACTCAAAAGCTACTTATTGTTAGATTCATAGCTAACCATTCAGCCAGTGTAACTGGAAGCCAATGTTTCAGCACATGAAAGAGAGTGCTGTACCTTTTCTGGTTGTTTTCTGGGAGGCATGGAAATAACCTAGCAGGTTGGGAGGCATGAGGATGTGGGGAAAGTGGGTGTATCAGAGGAAAGGGCAGTCATAAGTGAAGTGTCTTTGGTGTTGAGAGGGCAGCTGGGATAATTGCAGTGGGAAATGATGTAGGGCCATCAGGTGTGTAGGAAACAAGAATTTGTTGATCCTAATACTCTCAGAACAACTTGCTTTGTTTCTTGAGAGCAGCCGGGTAGGCTTTGGGGTAGGATTTTCTGTTGTCTTCCCCCCCCCCCCTTTCCTTCCCAGAAAGCAAGTTCTGCTCTGTGTTAAATCACAAAATACTCCATGTTTCTTTAGTAAGTTCAATTACTTACTTGGAAACATAACGTGTCCCATAGAACCATACATTAGATTCCTTTGTATTTAGTGTTGTTATATTCTGAAATAATCCAAAATGAAAACTTTTTTAAACAAAACTGGCCCCTGATACATATATTATGCAATGGAAATGTGTAAAGAAAAAAACACTTTTGACCTTGTGCCATGGAGGTTTTGGTACATGTAATGAGTTTGAGTGAAAATGTAAGAATTAAAATAGCCCCCTCTTACAGTTGCGTAATAAAATCAATAGTCTGTTGTCTTTCTGCTGACTTGGAACAGTGGGGAGTCCCTGAGTGGGTCACACCGCAACTCACCTGTACTGAGACCATCAGCTGGGGTAGGGATTGGAGAGAAACCACTTTGACAAGAGACGCTTCAGTCTGGGTTTGTTACCATCTCTGCACCACTACATTGGTGTCTTTTTGACATCTGAAAAAATTAGTTAATTTCTTTGAAGCTTGAAATCCTGTTAGGGAAGTGGCACTCTGTTAGGTATTGAAAGAAGAAATTCAGTTTAGTGTGGTCAGTGCTCAATAGTGTAGTAATGGAGGAGAGCGAGGGGGAGTATTCAAAAAACAAACAGCATTTCATAAGGTCATATCCATCTGAGAACCATAACCCTGCCTATATGTAGTGTCTGGAGTGCTTCCCCCTGGCTGAACTGCAGTGTGTGGAGAGCTGTTGGAGAGGATGCAAGCCATTCAGCTTCTGCAGAAGCCTCATGTGCCCTTTCTGCTTGAGTTTGGTCAAGTTCAGCTTTTTTGAGGTATTACTGAGCTAAGCGAATTCTCATGCAAGAACGTAATTTAATACTTAGATCAAACATTAATACATAACACATTTATTCATGGTGTTAATATAAAATGGCTATAAAAATGATTAGATAATAATCCCTGCCCTGAACTGTTAAGCTTATAGTTCAATTAGAATATAGATATAAATATGTGCCTAAAAAGGACAGAATTTGCCTCATCACATCTTGAGTGTATCTACTAGTCATTTAGTCTGCCATCATAGGCAATGGAAGAAGGGTATAATTCATTTCATCTTAATATAGACATCTAAAATATGCCAGATGAAATGCAGCCTACAAGTGCCTGTTTCCTGCTCTTAACTATAAAGGGAATCTAGATAATTTGTACAGAGGTAACTATCTGTACTGCAGGTGAATGAAGTTTAGCAAGGTAAATTCCACTCCTAGTGTAGTAATGCCTCAGGAAAAATTTTTCAGCTTACTGGGGCCTCCATTTTATCAAAAGGATAAACCATACAGTAAATCCTGAAAGAAGCAGAGTAGGAGGAAGACTGGTGACTGTATTGGCAATGGCAGTTGTTTCTGTAGACAAAGCCCAAAGAGTTCTTCCCTTTAGATATAGGAACTCAGTAGACTGTTGCATACAAGAGACTGCAAGTGCTGAATTAGCACTGGGCAGTAGGAGATTGCCTTGAAGTGTTGCTTGTTGTCAATACTGCCCCAAAAGAGAGAGCAACACTTATCCAAGAGATAAAACAGGTTTTATTTCTGTGTCTCTCAGCAGGCTGTTAACATACCTCACTCAAAGAGTGAGTGTTGGGAGCACATTCTCTTTCTTGGAAGCTTACACCCTGGCAATAAGTATGTCAATGTAAACAACATAGTCATCCTGCTGCTAGGTTGGACAGACTGAAAAATTTTTAAGCTTCCACATTTAAATTGCTATCAGAGACACCAGAAAGAAATGCTTATGGTGTTTTCAGTGTTTCATCAGGACCACCTATTAACTGGAGCCTTGTGTTTCCATGTTTGCCTTTCATATGGAAAAGAGGGGAATATGTCAAGACTGTCCTTTATATGATCTTCTGTGTGTCATTGACAGTTTCACAATCAGCAAGCAATAACTCAATTTCAGCTAGATTAGGAATGAAAAACTACTTGCTCATATCTCCACTTTCTTCTTCTTTCTGCATGTTCTTTCTCTTCCAGTTGATGTTGAATTAAATATCACCTCTTTAATGTTAAAAATTCTAGAAGTTTGAGAGCGGAATTGTCTACTTCTTGTGTTGAATTTGATGTATAGATGCCTATAATTAGGAAATCTTAAGAGCAAACGGAAATACACAACGAAAGGTATTTCTTCATTGTGGGATGAAGGTCATATAGCAATACTTTCAAAGAGACCAAGATATCTCCAAAAGGGGTTTTTTTTAATCTAACTCTAAAATTTGGAAAGTGTTTGGAAATTAATAGATACTGGAAAGTGTTTATATTTTTGATACTAAGAAATCATGCTCACATCCTAAATAAACAAAAAAGTCAATGAAAACACCAAAAAAAAAAAAAAAAAAAGCTTAACTGCCCTTTTGAGAGCTGGTTGTATACATACTAGTATAAACCAAATGTTTTTGAAATTTACTTTCTAAATAGCAGAGTTTTGACATTAGTTTGAAATGAGAGCAACCTTTTGAACAGAGAGCATATGCTTTGTGTTTTAGGTTCTGAATCTGATACACCACTAATCTATTTTTCAGAAATGGATGGAGCACATTTTTTAAATTAAAACTTAAAAGAAAATTAAAAAGGATATTTTAAAAGCATAATAGAGACAGTTGGAATAACTCACTTCCAGATTCCAAAAGAAGCTCTCTTTCTGCATCTACAGTCTTGACCTGAAAGATGTAATTTTTTTATATTGAATTATAATGCACCAGAGAAAAACTGGAAAATTAGGTGGCCTCACTGGGAGAATTTTCCTATCTAAAATTTTTTCATTGACTTCTTTTGACTACAAGAAATACCGTAAATTTTCTTCCAGCCTGAAAATGTCTTTCCTTACATAAGGAAACTAGAGATGGCAGCAGTTACTATCCTATCTGGAATATTGGTCAAATGAGGAAAATTTCAAACACAGTTTCAGTCCTGTCTTGATTGGTACACTCTTGTGATTGGTAATTTATAATGATTTTAAGCAAATCAGCAGATCAGTCTTTGGATAAAAAGAAAAAAGATCTTGGTATTACTTTTGTCTGTAAAAATGACATTGTGCACTGCACAAGCCATTCTATTTCACACTTGTACTGAGCTAGTGAATTTTTAAAAACATTAATGTTTGTTTCTGTAATTTGTTACTAATCTCTAAATTTGAATCTAAATGTAAGAATTACAGAAAAGTCAACATTTATATTATATAAATCTGCTTCCTGTAGCAGTGGGGATTTTTTTTCCATTCCTTTGGCCATTTAGACCAACACGAACAGTGGAATGAATTGTTTTTTTTCTGGTTTTGTGCATGACCAGTAGAATTGTGTAGATTAGACATTCATAAACAAAAATATCCTGCTGTTAAAACTAAATCTGTTTTATCTTGCAGTAAAAAATCCTCCTCTTGGCAGGCATATATGGGCTTTCAAAAGCCCCAGTACAACCACAACTGTATTGGCAGTTTAACTCCCTTGACAGCATATTTTGTTCTTAAAACTCTTTGGCCATTGAAAGTTGTGCCCCCACTTCAAGAGTTTGCTGGAACAGCACATCATTTTGATTGAACAAAGTCTTAAATTCCAGTTATAATGGTATAACCGAACGCCTGATTTTGAAATTTGAAACATTTAATATCGATGGTGACACACCAGCAAAAAAAGAGACTAACTGCAATTTCAAAATACAGAGTAAGTTTGTAGGATAGATATTTTATAACCTGAAACGTTTTAAGGGTTCACTTTAACAAGGTTGAATTCAGTTAAATACCCTGTTGACATGGTGTTCAACCAAATTTTAGCCAGCAGTCTTAAATTGTAACTTAAGCGAAAGTACTCTTCAGCTTAAACACAGCCATATGAAAAAGTTCTCTCCTTTCTGTATTTTACAATTCATATTTGTGTAAATTAACACATAATAGAGCCACTATTAGAAATAGATGGGGAAGTTGTTTGCACCATGTATTTTGGGTGTCTAACTTTGGGTGCTTAGTTTGGAGCCCGAACTTTCTGTATGATCAGGAAAGAGTGTTAAGCGTTTCTAGCAACTCATTCAGGCTAGAGTCAAACTTAAGGTAGTCTGAACTGTGTTGCCCCTGCCCAGAGGCTTTTACTTCCACTGTCTACAGCATAAGCCTCTGAAATACATGGTGTGAATAATTCCCTGTTATTTCTAACAGTGGTTCCATCACATGGTAGTCACAAATGGATGACTTGCTGCTTTATGTCAGACACTTGTATTGCACTCACCAACTCATCCACTGGTGTTTCTTTGATCTTCCCTGGAGTAGGCTCCAGCTGACATACCCGCACTGAAATCCTGAATATGGAAACCGAGTTCTTATGTACCATCTGGATCTGGTATCTGCAATAGGAGTGTAATACCATCAGCATACTGAATATACTGCAATCTGTATTCCCCTGTTAACTCTTCTAGTGCACATACTGGGTACACTGAAGGTGGCAGAGTAGTATCCCAGCAGTATGTTGCAGAAGTCTTTTTCCTTTCAGCTCTGAATAGGGTTTTTTAAATTTCAGGATATGTTCACCATTACACAGATGGCTACCACATGTAACTGATGTCAGTGTTGAACCTGATTCATTCCTGTGTTGCTCATCTTTTACTTTGAGCACTGTAGTTCACCAAATTATTTAATGTTGCTCTACTGTGATGTATTTTGTATGTGCTGACATTCCCGTAATTGGTTATCCACAGAAATTGCTGCAAATAACTATTAGTTCACTAGGCTAATATTTTATGAAGTAATATTTTTAGAGCAGCTCATTATAGTATAATTCATCAGACAATTAAATATTCTGTGTCTCTTAAGATTTTTAGTCAGTTAAGTAGTATTACAAAATTAGATTTACTCTAATACACATGACTCATAGACATTCAAAGGTGTACACGTTTTTTGGCGTATGAATGTGAAATATCAGCAAAAAAAACAAATAATACGATTTCAGTAAAAGAGACCATGGCATAATTAATAAAATAATATTCAACCCTCATTTAAAAAAAAAACAGTGAAATAGCAAGGCCACTTGGAGCAGATTCAGTTCACTGAGAAAAAAACATTAGTTTATTCCTGTAACTGTTTTGTGGCAATTAAAAGTCCTGTGTCCTAATCAAAATCAGACTTACATGGAGGTTCTAAATTCTCTGTACAAAACAGTTGTGTAATCTCTGTAGATAACCTTTGTTTACACTGCTTTGCATCTTTTAATGTGGTCCAGAGTGAGAGCAGTAGTTTTCCTGTAATATGCACGTACAGTGTGCGTTTGGGTTGCTGCTGGACTGGTGAACAGGAACCTTCTGATGAAATTATAATCTTTCTGTTCCATAGTTGTGTCAAAGGGTTTACTAACAACTTGAATTCAAGCAACACTTGAAGCATGAGGGAATAATGTTAGTTTCCTGTTGCATTTATTTTCTCCAGTGACAAAAGACCTTTTTCTTGTATCCTAAATTCTAATGATTAGAAATCAGTTAAGAAACAAAAACACCCCTATTGGCAATTGAGGACTATAAAGGGGGAAAAATAAAGACCTAGCAATTAATTTTGAGAAACCTAACCAAAAACTTTATAACAGAGAGAATTAAAGCATATTTTGACAAATTATTGGGGGGCAGTTGAGCTTGGCTGACTGTGTAGGTTCTCTTCCCCAATTCACATTGCTGCACAGCCTACAAACAGTTGTGCCAACAAAAATGAGAGGTCAAAGCAGAAGAGAGGAAGGTCAGAGCTGCTTAAGCCAGCTTTGCCAGTGAAATAAATTCATGTCACACTCTGGTGAGACCTGAGTCACTGTGAAATGTGTTGGAGAGGCTGTGCGTGTTTGAAATTCTACCTGTCTTTTTTTATTTAAACTTCAAACTGCAGTCTAAATGCCTTTGGTACTCTGAGCATGAAACTTTTTCTTAGACACCTGGCATTTTTACTGCTGGTAGTGCATCCTTTTTATGTAATGTTGATTCCACATATGAACATGCAACTATTACAACTTCCAAAGGGAGGCATTTTTTGCAGCACTGTTGGCTACGAGGGTATGCAGGCAGGTTCCTATATTAGCTGTACCTGATTTCCTCAGGATTTTTTGTTACAAGGTGTCAAGCTGGTTTTGCTTAGGTTTTGACAGTATCAAAACATACTTCCTGACACAGCAAATGGTCTCTGGATGCACTCATGCACATGCATATCTAATGCTTTAAGAGTAAAATGGGAGATCTGTAGTCTGTCCTTTCTTACCTTAAGGGAAATTCAAATTGACATCCCCTGCTTCCCTGGAGGGTGCCATATCTATGAGGATACCTCATGTTCTGAAGGAGAAAGAAGCCCTTCAACTTCCTGATGAAGTTTGGCTATGTGGCAGAATCTTCAAAACTCACAGGCAATTGATAGAGGACATGACCGTGAAGTCCAGTTGTTAAAGCATCAGCTTTAAGAAGAGAGGTTTGGGTCCTCTCTCTCAAAAGGGCTTGTGTGTTATATGTTAAATGGTCACCAGCTAAATTACAACTGTTCTTCAGGCTCTGTTACTGCATAGTACCTTCTCAGATCACTTCTGTGCTGCTGCCTTTATTCTCGACTTAGAGAAAACAAGGAGAAAGTATTGAATCAGCATAAAGCCACAGCGGGTAGTCCCCTTCGATAAAATTGCTAGAGATGTAGATTGACATTACACATTAGACTGCCTTGGTCTTTAAAAATGTCTAAATCATGGTTATGACAAAATGGAAAGTGAGCAGTGATCTGAGCACTGCGTAACATATATCTTTAAAAACAGGAAGTAGTGAAGTATTGTTGTATGTATATTGGCTATTTTCTGAGTCAGTCAGTCATATAGCTAATTTCACATTCATGTGCATCTGACCTTTAGAGCATTGGTATCAACTTCCTAGCTGTGCACCAAACTCTTTAAATTATATCAGGCTAGAGATTTAATTGATAGTGCTACCATCTTTCTTCTGAAAATAAAAATCACCATATTTGTTATTTCCTGTTCTACTTCAGGGCATTTGATGTGGAACTTCTTTATATAGCTCAACGCTTGAGAATACCTATAGCAGAAGTTGCTGTCAACTGGACTGAAATTGAAGGTAATTAAATTGTTTATATTTCATAAAATCTCTTAAATGTCAATCCAGAATAAAATATCCAAGGCTCTTCCCAGAGCAAGTCAAATTTTATCCAACCTCTTTTCTATATGACTGTCCAATCTTGTGCCCTTGCCAGCCTGGACAAGGCATAGGACTGTAGGCACAGGAGGAGTGAGGGAGAGAAACTATGCATTCCCACTGGAGGCAAATGTAGGTAATTATACTGCTAGGACAAAGCAGTAGTTCTTTGGCACATCATCTTACTGTAACATCTTAACAAAAATACTGCAATTGTAGAAGACCTCCGTGCAGGAAGTATTATACTTTTAGGCGCTTAGGGGTTGTGTTGTCAAGCAAGTACCTCTTAGTAGTAAAGCCAGCTGAAGAAGTACTTGTCTCTCAGTTCATTTATCCCCTCCCATCAAGTGCAGTTCCTTTTTTTTCCACTTATTTTTTTTTAAACCTGGATTTCTTCTCTGCAACACAACCCCTGAACAACTCAAAGTATAATAAACTGCAACAGTGATGAAGGGTGGGGGGAACAGGAGGCAAGCAAGTAGAGAACATCCTCAGCCAACTTTACTAGAAAAGAGAATGCTTTCTTTCAGTGCAGTTCCACATGTGTTTTGCTCCTGGCATGAATGCAAGCAGAGATGGAGAATAAATTAGTTTAATAATCTGGGTTCCTTACATTACCTGAAGATTGGTGCATTCATGCTATTGCTGTAAGTCTCCCAAGTCGCTCAGAAACAATTTGCATAATTATTAGTGTTCAGGTTCTTATTTACCTGAACAAAACCTTGTTCAGCAGAGAAGACCGTATACATCCTGTGACGTGTTGAGTTACTGCGCTGCGCTGCTTCCAAACTGGAATCTCCCACTCATTGTATGATGTAATTACTATAAGGCAATAATTTTTGCTATATAAATTTTTATTAAAATTAAGGTCTAAGCTGAATGTGCTGAGAATGCAGAGGTTCATGACTAGTTAAATGTGTGTCTTGCCAGTGTTCATTTTTTCTAACAATGTCCTTCCGATTTTCTTCTTCATTAATCGCAGGTTCTAAGCTGGTTCCCTTTTGGAGCTGGCTGCAGATGGGCAAGGATCTTCTTTTTATACGACTGCGATATATGACTGGTGCCTGGCAGCTTGAAAGAAGAAAATATAATTAGGTTATTTACATTCTCCAAATGTATTATTATACTTAATGGAACATGAGAACAGTTTCAGTGAAGCAAAATGGTGATGAAAGCTGAGGTAATTCTTCATTGCTCCTGTTTTATGTGTCATTTCTGCAACATGTATGTGTTTTATAAGATTGTCAATGGGGAACTTGTATAATCTTTAGAAGAGAGAAAGCATTTCTCAAAAGATTTTCTTTATCTGGTAATCAGGTTTTTGTTATATTGAATAGTAGCTTTAAGAGGTCTTACATAAATTCACTCACATAAATAAATACATCTGCTTTTGTCTCATCATACATTCAGAATTCCTGCTAGTAAAATTCGTACATGTTGAAAAAGGCACTGTATATTCTACAAGGTGCAATATTCTGTCTGTTGTAAATGGCCACAATCATTTGCTGCTGTAGTATATGGAATTTTACAGCCATATTACAACTTGGAATGATCAATCATGCTTCATGCTGATGCATATTTAGATTCAGTGTTATGGGAAACATTAATGGGTTTTACTGAGTTATAAAAATAATGTTCATAAGGCTGTTCTAAGAACTTTCAGTAGTCTCTTGACATTCCAAATGTTCTTGTCTGAAGCAGAAATAGTTTGTCTGAGATCAAGCTTTAGATTGTCTCCACTCACTGTAGAAGTTCCAAGAGAAAGCACATTTCATTTTAAAATGTTGTCTTTTATAAATAGATTTGTTTCTTACATACTAATGAATACTGTATGTTCAAGGCTTGGAGTCCTTGGCATCTCCAGATCTGTAGTAAAAAGGGCATGGAAAAGTAATTCAGAGCATACGAAAATGAGACCCAGTGTACATTGGGGGCCTGTGCATTAGCAATGCCAATTTGAAGTTCTCATGCTTCAAATGAGATCAGAGAGGAGAAAAAAGATCTTTTCTTAGTAATATCATACCCTATTACAGAATACAACTTTAAATAATGCTTTCAAAACTATATAGTTGGGGACTGCCAACAAACTAAGCTTGTCTTTCTTTTGGAAGCACATACAAATTTGAACATGTTTAAAGCATGAAGTGGATACAGTTTTACCTTCACAGATTTTTAATTGGTAATTTCTCTTCCTTCTGCCAATGGTGTTATGCAATATTGGGTTTTGCTCCTATTAAAGTTACCTCAGTTTTCTATAAATTGAAGTGTTGAAATAAATTCTCAAAAAACGTTCAATTTATTTTGCAGAGTTCATTCTCTTTGATACTCTGCCTGCTCCACATACATCTCTATCACTTTTGCAGAATCAGTCACATGACTCCTTGCTGCCATTGCTGGAATAAAATATCAGCTTCTCAGTTCTGGTAAAGTGAATTGTTCTGATCAGACTTCAGGTGATAGCTGTACCTATAATTAAATTGCCAGCCAGTTCTCAAAAACAGTTTCCTTAAATTTTCCTGATATTTTGCCTTAAAACTGTACTTTGAAATTTTGACTGAAATAGTTCACCTTTTTCAAATGATGAGGCTTAGGTCATGCATTATTTTCCCCATGATAAGTGGACATCTCATGACCTGTTCTTTTAGAATGTGTGCTTTTGAACAGGACGCCAAAGCTTGGAAATGAGGTGCTAGTGTAATCAACATTTTAAAAAAAAATGTGTTTTCTACAAAGTCTTTCTAAAACTTGGCAGATAAATTCTCCAGTAACTCTCTCCTTAGTGAGCTGTCTCCTTTATAAACTCCTGTACGTATATATCATTTCTACAGAATATTTGATATCTTCTTGCTCAGAGATGCAGAGGTAACACTAGACTTGATGTCTTTTAGTTTTCTTTTGTTGGCACTAGAACTTGTTGACAAGGAAATCTCTTATGCTTTCTGTGAATTTGAACCATGCTCACTATATAGCTTCATAGTCCAGGATCTGTTCTCTGGCCCTGAAGTCAACAGACGTGATAGAACTCTCATCCATATGACTAAGTCTCCCCTTTTCTTTGCCGCATCCAAACTGTCTCTTGGACATAGTCCTTGACCTGCGCTGACTCCCAAACCATCCCTGAAAAACATTTTGAGAGCATGGTAACAGGTATAGGCAGCTGTGGGACACCTGGCAGTTTAGTTTACTTGTATAGGTGTAGCCTATTCGTTGCAGCAGGGATAAAAGCTGAACCGGGTTAAAAAAAAATAGGAAACTGGGACAGAAAGAATAGAAGAAGAACCTGAAAAGGAGGCTGATCTAGGGCTGAGATTGAAAGCCACTGAGTGAAATGGAAGAGAGGAAGTGCTGAGACTGCATGAGGAATGGGGATGGAATAGCAATGGACTAGCAAAGAGAGTGGAAGAAGGGAATGGGGAAGGAGACAGATCAGTTAAGAATGGAAAAGGAAACATTGCCAGTGAGGGAAGAGGAAGCTGAAGGGGCTTGCTAAGCCACGTCCTCCATGAGAATAGGGTTAGGACAGAAATGTCATGATCTGAAATGAGCTGAGACATCAGATAAACAGAGTGCTGTCCAGAGTCTGGAGTAGAACCCAGGATCTATTTCTCAGTGGTCATCCACCCAAAATCCATGCAAATCCATGCAAATCATGTCTCATTCCTCTTTCAGTGCTGATCCGTAAAGTGAATAAATGGCTACTGTGTCAGTTATTCTTCCGACCCTGGTGACTCAAATCTGCAGTAGATCTACAGGCTCCAACTCTGAAGAGCATTAAGGAGCAACAGCATCTCTCACAAAGAAGCAGGAGATTGTACACACCAAGTTCCAATGAAAGCTCACTTTTTAGAGTTAGAAAGACGGGTAGAAAGAGCAGGAAACAAAAGTGCCATTTTTGACTCTTGCACAATTGTGTATGTGTGCTATGATAGCAGATACTTGCTTAACCAAGGACTGTTTTTCCTAGAAAAATACATTTTGTTCAGTGCCTGGAACTGATCAAGGAATTAATGAATTGTGTGAAAAAGGAAACTAGATTGATTGATCTTCTGTTTAAAAATTGGAAGTTTGGACAGAGTATAAATGAGGCAAAGGATAAAAGAGAGGCAGTACACTCTCCTATATCAGGGATAAAGTTAAAACAAGACAAGCATACAGGTTCTTTTTCCCCTCTTGCTCAAATGGTCAGTGCATTCAAATAGGGTATTAGAGATATGGATTCATTTCCTCTCTTGTTTAAGAGAATCCATGCCCACATCTTAAAAGATGGTGAAAGGATTTCTAAACCATTCTGCAGATCATTTTGAATGGGTATCTGCACCATTCAGTGATGCAGATATTATACCATCCCAACATTACAACAGATCAGAGTAGAAAAGGCACGAGCTGCTTAGATGGTAAATACAGCTCCAGTAGCTTCTCCCTACATTCACACGCAGTCCCAGACAGAGCTGAGAGCCCTGCTCTCATCAGCAGGTGGTAGGAAATGATCTGAGCAGTGCGATGTGTGCGCTGATGGTGCTGCTCAAAAAATTTGAATTCAGAGTCTGCCATAGTGTGTTCTGGCGTTGAAGCGTTATCAGTCCTTTTCTGATTTCTTTGCATGGAGTGTTCTCAGGTCTGAAACAGTTACCTGCACTTGTTTAAGTAAACGCTCCAAGCTTCTGCTGAAGCAGAAGCAGCAAAAGGGACTTAGATTAGCTCAGAAGGATGATTGCCTCTGCTGCAGAATTGGGAGGAGGGAGGACAGCTGTAGGCAGTAAAGTCCTAAAGCTACTACAGCCAGATTAGTCAGGACTATAAGAAACTCACATTGTTAATATCTTACAATGTTAATATCCATTATTAGTATCACTCAGTAGTGAAACATGGCTGTCTTATCGAGTGGTTAGAAATCTTCTGGGTAGCATCCTCAGCTCCTTGTTCTTGTACCTGTAAATTATAAAATATAAGATGCATAAGCCATCACAGGAGACCAGGATTCCATCAGGCACATGCCTTAACAGAAGGTTAGACTCATGATTGCATTTATGTTTTTGCTCATGCTCAGTTATCAGCATTCCTCTAGCTGTGTGTTGGGCAAATTATGTTAGGCATATGCAAACATCACACTCTTGAGGTAAAGGTGTGCCTACTTTGTGGATCCCAACAAGGAGCAAATAAAACATAAGCCAAAAGTAGCTTTTCAGTGTCAAGAATAAAGTCCATCAGAGCCTGTCCACAGTGAGATTTAGTGCATATGAGGAACTTGGAAGTGTTTTACTGTTTATGGCTTTTACATGCCTTCAGGTCAGACAACAGCAGAACAAGGATTTTGAGCGCTGATAAATTTTTGATTTGGGTCAGAGGTAGGTATCTTAAGTCCACTTGTGTCTTGAACCCCATATCAAGATACAGGTCAACATTAACTGGATTCATAAACATTTACTGAATGCAGAGAATTGGAAGCACAATGACAAGTAAGTGTTGAAAACTCCCAAGCAGACGTGATGGGAAATCTGATTTTTTGACAAGCGGCTACACAATGGCTATGGACTATTTAAATAAGAGATGGCTGTGTGGCAGAGATTCCAAATTCAGTATTAGGTAATCTCAACACACAAGCAGCAATCTGTGACACCAGAACATTTTACACTAACCTAACAGTTTTATAGAAATGTCAGAGGCAGGGTGATGGGAAACATAACTCATTTAGAATTATCTGAAAACAGATCCTTTGAAACATCTAATAGAGATCTGTAACTGTTAGAAATCAAAGATGACCTGTCTTTGTATGATTTTTATACATGCATATATAAAAATACACACACTAACACAGTTGTTTATATCCTGATCTTCCCCAAGCTTTTACCTTAAAAGGAAGAGTTTGCTTTTCTTGTTAAATTCATAAATTTTTAGATATTTAACTAGTGACTCAGTTTAGGTTATTTCCAATAACTGTGTGTAGCTGCCTGAACCAAGGGGAGGTTTGGAATCATGTATCTTGATTTTCCCCTGAAGATCCCAGCAGGTGACAAGAGTTTTTGGACCAGATCCAATACATGATTTAAGACATTAACCATCAGATTCTATGGTGCCTACCCTAAAGGTGGTTGGAATCCAGGATCCTGAACAAGGCGCATGAAGTAGTGCATGTCCCAGACCAACCTGCTGGCTTTAGTCAGAGCTAACATGAGCCTACTCAGCATGCAGGGAGGTCTCTGCTCCTTGTGCAGCCCAGAACTCTTTTCTTAGGGTAGAAGGAGTGGAAGCCTTTCAGAAAACAGATCAAAGCTTCCTTTTAACAGAGCTGGAACCTACTTACTAGCCCACTGATTAGAATCTTTATCTATGAAATAGGAGACCAAGACTAGATTCCCACACTAGGGAGATCAAACCCACATCTCCCATGGGTTGTTCTCTAACTGCTTTCTATTTAAGCCGTTCCACTGTGCATTGATGTGCACAAAGCCCAACAGTGAAACGTAACTCCATCTCCTTTACCACAGCACTTAACAAAGGTGAGGAAGACTTGGGTGCCAGTCTCTACTCTTTGCAATATTTACTATTTTACATCAAAATCATTAGGTACGTTTCTTGAGAGCACCACGCTCTTTTTGTGTGTTCTTTCAGGCCCAACATATCAGTTTTGTTGCACAGCAATCCCAGAAGCAGTGGAAGATGCTCCTAGGTACAGTTTCAGAAGCAGCTGTGCTGGTTTAGTAGCACACAGCCATCCAGAGGAGAGTGTCTGCTCCCTCTGCACCTGTGCTGGGACTATTTGCACTGTCTCTCAAGCCACGTTAACTCACCAGAATGGCAGGATGCCATCTTTCAGTTGTTTTTTCTTCTTTTCTGAGATAGTTTTCTGCCATTTTACTGATTTAAAATGACTCACCAAGTGATCTGCCAAACAGAAGGTAAACCAGCAAAAGCAGGGCTTCCCCTTTTGACATCTGTGAACTCACCACAAGCCCAAAGGATGACTTCTCACCTGGGGGCTAGGGCACTTTTCTAAGAAAGTAGGACATGTGGATTTAAATTCCTTCTTTCCTCTCTGAAGCCTAGACAAGGGTGAGGTCTTGTTTCCCTCCCTAGGTGAGTTCTCTAATTACTGATCCACAGCAAGAAAGTACTGGCTCCTTCTCTTGATGTATTCTAAAGCCACCACTTGATTTTATGAAGTGCCAAAACTTTGAATGTAAGCTCTAGTGGAACATCTGCAGGTTGTTTCTACTAGGGGAAGGACTGATGGATTCAGATTTGATGCAACCCTATTTAACCAGAGATTGTGTAGACAGCCAGGTTTCTCTGGACATAAAGTGAACTACTTCCCTGATCACAAAGCCTGTCATTCAAACCAGTGTTTTGTTCAACTTATCCTCACTCTTCTCTTCATAGACTTGCAGAGATGCAAAGTTTCCTTGTTTGTATTTCAGTGGAAGCTTAACCGTTACTATTTCCTCCTATCCTTGCATTTTCAGGGATGACCCATGCAGATGTGAGTCTTCCAGCTTACTCAGTCTCCTGCATGATGCAGCCCTCCACAGAAGCATCAAAACAAAGTAATTTCATAAACGTGTGCAAAAAAAAAAAAGTTACTGAGAATAGTTCAGTAGTTTACACAAGATTTCTTCACTGCCACCATTTTGTTTCACAATCAGAAGCAAGAGTAATGAAAAATCTCCAATACACATTTTGTTTTTATCCTTAGAAGCCATTTTTTACTCATGTTTTGAATGTGGGTGGGGAATATAGTAAAAATTCTCTCTCTTTTTATTCTTTGACATATAGCAGCACATCCTGTCGATGTGCAGTATATTGTAGTTATATTGTCTGGAACAACTCCAGAGGTTAGCTCTATATCCCCAACTGGTTTCAGTGACGCTGCAGCATTATCACAAAACAGAGTAACTCTGAAACGAGTAATAACACATCTCTAATCAGTTTTAGTCTATATAAAGCACTCAGAGATCACTACTGTGAAGTGTAAGCAGCCAAACATAGAAGATAGCTCCAGTTCATTCTGCAGAATTGTGTTCAATAATACATCAATTTGCAGCACTCAAAACTCCTGTGCAGACCCTTCCACTACCAGCAATCCAGAGAGAAGTCCAGGTTATTTTTTGCAGCTTGGAAAATGAAGTTGTATTAATATGTACAAGCACAACCACATCTCCAAGCCATTGACTAGTCCCAGCCAGCATTTGACTTGAATCCCTCTGCTAAAGCTTAAGGCTCTGGAGACCTATCCATAATTATTTATGTACCTGTTGTCCAAGTGTTCCTTTCATTCACAGTCATAAGGCTGACTGCAAACTAAAAATAGTCCAAGTGAAAAGACAGGCAAAGACAGAAGGCTGCAATGAAGTTTCTCTATCTCACTGTTTATTGCTTAACATAACATCTAACCTTATTTATGATCCGTGTGTGTTTCTTAGGGGTGCAGTGGCATGTCTGTTAGAGCTCAAGGGGCATGAATTAAAGTAGTGTTCCAAAGTTGTTGAAGGCAGCACCCTCCCAGCTGAACCATAAGTTATCTACCTCTTCGGGGTAGGGATTCAGAGGTTAAGAGTTGGATGCCACTACGTCGTGTGTATTGCGTTAGCCAACAGCACATAAGGGAGTCTCAAACACATTAGCCCAAGGGGTCACCTAGGCTCAGGGGAGAAGCTACAGACAAACCTTTGTTTCTTACTGGAAAAAGAGATGGTATTTTTTATATGACCGGGTTTAAGTAATAGTTGTGAGATCATAGCTGAGAGGGGTGTGCTAAGATATGATTTAATTTAAAAGATACATCAGAAGAGAAAGAGCTAACCAGCCTCCATTTTCCTGGATATTTTTTAATCCATTTTGTTTGCAAGTCTTCGTAGATCTGTGCAACTGCTCTAACTGCATAATTAGGTATTTCCCTGGTCTTAAAAAAAAAAAGAAACTTTTCAGCCCCTCTTGCTTGGAGCAGTTTTTCAAGTACTAGTACAGTTTTGCAGGTAGCAGTGAGTCAGTTTGCAAGCTGCCTATCTGTCTGCCAGATTCTTGCATTACATACACACATTGACATAGTATATGCACGTTCATTAGTGCCAAAGGTAGAATTTTCTTTGCTAAAGCACATCTCCCTTTCAGAAAAAGATGAACTCTTGCTGTATGTTTCGCTAGTAGTAGCACTCCATACCTGGCAAATATAGAACACTTGTTTTAAAAGGACAAAGAAGTTGTGAAACTGTCTAGCCCACTTCAAAACCAGCAGCCTCATCAGCACAGCAGTTCTTTAATGCACAGTAAAAGCATGACTTCAGTTATTAGACATACCTGACCTACTGTAGGTCAGGTATTGAGCTACAGCACCACCTGGTTTGCATCAGCGGGACATATTGGCCAACTGCATTGTAAGCATCCTTACAGCAATTCAGCAGGGCCACAGGAAATGCTTCTCATGACAAAAGCCACACTACTGATACAGAGTACTTCCCTTTGGACTCTCCGCAGCTCCCAGGTATTGCATTAAGGTCTCTAAATTCTAATTCTTCTAATGACACATTCTACCATCAGTGAACAGTATTCTGCCATAGAGTCTCAAACAGGTTATGTGGTTATCCTTTGTCTACATTTATTCTCCCACACTTCTCAGCACTCCCATGCAAGCAGCAAATCACATAAATAACTACTCAAGAGTCTCTTTCTGCATGTACAATTAGTATTCAGGAAACAGCTACAAGCCAGACAGACATCCTCCAGAAATGGCTTAGCCAGAGGTGATCCTTCTTGCCTACATGACCCTAAGTTCCTCACAAGTCCATGCCTTTCCATTAGTCAGACTCTCCCCTCCTTGAGTCTTACTGTTCTGCTGTCGAGATCACTGTCCTCCTTTGAACTTTTGACAGTTTGTTCTTTCCGTAGACTTAATTTCAATATCTAGACAGAATCCAAGCCTTCATTGCTGGCCTGTTCTATGCAATATTCTTTAAGAATGAGGTGACATTAACTCTGGAATTCCCATCTGTTTCTGCCATGTTCTAATGTTTCATCTGGGGTTATTTTGGATCTGTATAAAGATTCCTCTACAAATCAAAGAGAAATATTGAATGTCAGCTTTTGGACTGGAGATCAGAATAGCTATTTGAACCACAGGATGATGAAGAGAATTCAGTTCTGCAAACAGTTTTGGCAAATTCACTTTGCATGGTCTCTGGAAAGCAGCCTTCCACATGTGGGACAAATCTTTATCTTCCTATCTTTGTTAAGTAGACAAAGGTTTAGCTATGGAAGTCATTTAATTATGTCAAGGACAGACTTCATTCTGCGGCCACATTGCAACCTTAGTTGCACAGACCAAGTGTCATGAACCACCCCACTGCATACTCTGAATGATCTACTGTCAAATCAGGAACTAGGTCAAAACCACAAGAAATTCCTAACTCTTCTTGGCTGACTAGATCTGATGCCATTTAAGGTCTCAGCAACAGAATTGCTGATAACTCTTGTTGTTGCCAGAAAAACAAAAAAAAAATGAAGTATATCCATGGCTATCTTCCAGTCTTTAAGCCAAGTCATAAGTTTTGGAAGAGCTAATGAACTGTGTCAGCTCTTCCTTTGGTAGTTTTACAAGTCTGGCTAGGTTTTGTTTGGTAGAAGCTTTCATGATAATGAGAGCTTAAGCACAGATGAGGTTAGAACAACCTATCCTGGTGAGCTTTTATCAAACAATAAAGTTCTGGTCTCAGAAAAGTGTTTTCTGATGTTGACCAGTTTTGGTGGTATGTCTAATTTTACTATTCCTGATATGCTTAAAAGAAAACGTTTTCTCAATAAAATCACAGAATCACAGAGCAGTTGAGGTTGGAAAGGACCTTTAGAGATCATCTAGTCCAACCCCCCTGCTCAAGCAGGGTCAACTAAAGCATGTTGTCCAGGACTGGGTGCAGATGGCTTTTGAATATTTCCATGAATGGAGACTCCACAAGCTCTCTAGTCAGCCTGTTCCAGTTTTGGTCACTCTCACAGTATAAAAGTTTCTTCTTATGTTCAGATGGAACTCCCTGTGTTTCAGTTTGTGCCTATTGCCTCTCATCCTATCACTGGACACTACTGAAAAGAGTCTGGCCCCATCCTTTTTACACCCTCACTTCAGATATTTATACACACTGGTAAGATTCTCCCTCAGCCTTCTCTTCTCCAAGCTACACATTCCCAGCTCTCTCAGCCTTTCCTCCAATCCCTTAATCATCCTAGTGGCCCTTTGCTGGACTAGTAGCTCCATGTCTCTCTTCTATTGGGGAGTCCAGAACTGGACACAGCACTCCAGATGTGACCTCAGTAGGGCTGAGCAGAGGGGGAGGATCATCTCCCTCAACCTGCTGGCAATGCACTTCCTAATGCAGCCCAGGATACCATTGGCTGCCTTGGCCACAAGGGCACATTACTGGCTCATGGTCAACTTGTTGTCCACCAGGACTCCCATATCCTTCTCCACAGAGCTGCTTTCCAGCAGGTCAGCCCCCAGCCTGTACCGGTGCATGGGGTTATTCCTCCCTAGGCGCAGGATCCTGCACTTGCCTTTGTTGAACTTCATGAGGTTCCTCTCTGCCCACCTCTCCAGCCTGCCAAGGTCCCTCTGAAGGGCAGCACAGACCTCTGATGTATCAGTCACTCCTCCAAGTTTTGTATCATCAGCAAACTTGTTGACGGTGCACTCTCTCTCTTCATCCAGGAAACTGGTGAAAAAGCTGAACAATACTCGACCCAGTATTGACTCCTGGGGTACACTCCTAGTTACAGGCCTCCAACTAGACTTTGTGCCACTGATCACAACCCTCTGAGCTCTGTTGTTCAATCAATCTGATGCTTCGTAAGAACAGGAACAGAAGAAAAACATTGTCTGCATCAGTATTACAGTGGGACTACAAATAGGACCCATTATTTATTCTGATAAAATAGACATCAGACAACTTATTTCCAATATTTGCTGGAAAGCTAGAAAAGAAATGGTTGACTGCACAAAAATATACTAGATGTAAGCAACTTCTGCGTGCACTACCCATGTGTTCATGTATTCCCTCAACTTCCGCGATAACTTTCAAATTCTTACACCCTCATCCATATCTGCATGTAGTCCAAGTTATTCCAGGGCAAAAAAAATCTAGACCTTTTCAGTTTACTTATCAGAAGATTTAGTTGTTGGGAAAGACTCTTACCAAAATGAATATATGTAGCTAGATGACTTACTGGATACATTCATCTTTAAGTGGTAAACAAAGAATAAGGATTGCCATGATCTGTCAGACCTTACAAAACTGCTGCAGTATGGAGACCTTACTCATGCTGTCTCAGTGCATGTTTGTCTTTCACATATTTGCCAATGCCTTCCTAATGCTTGTGCTAACCAGGGAAGATCTAACTTCATATCCTGTATGTTGCCTTCTCCAGATAATAGAATCAAGAAAAAAATCCCAAATACAGGCTCACTGCTTAGGTATTCTTAAAATGGATTACAGCTGAACAATCATTGAAAGAAGAGAGAGTGTGGTTGCATCGTACGGAGGCAAGAGGAATGGAGAGAAGAAAAATCTAATGCAGGGCCTGCTCTATTGCCTGAAAGCATGGATGCAGTGCCTCCAATACTGAAACAGTTTCAGAGAAATCAGTGAAGAAAGGTTGATCTTGCTGTATGCACCCTTCCCCATCACAAAGGAATTTCAGAAATAACTTGAGCAGACCTGCATTTTTAAAGGAATCTAATTTTACATGTACTGATTTCTATGGGTTGTAAAATAATGAAGCATTTTTTTTTATTCCTGGCTACTTCTGATTTATTCAAGATTATGCAACACATCAGTCTAGCCCTAATCTGGAAGATGGCCATGATAATTTATTTACCCTCAAAAAACCCCTACTGAATTTTCCAGTGTTAGGGTGAAAGATTTTAATATGTTAATATGTTTACTATGTTAATATGTTTAATATATAAAAGCTCCTCACTGTGAATAGCAAGCATTCACAGAGAGATATGAAGTGATTTCAATGATTATTTAGGACCCCATTTATCCTGCCTGCAGGCTGCACTAAAAATCAGGGGGTTTAGCTCCTCTTCCAAAGATGTTCCCTGTTAATTTAAGCATTATGCATATAATGTATGCCTGCATAATATGCAGGTATACAATCAACATCAAACAATTAAATTCCGTGCTTTGAAGAAGTTTTATTATACACAGTGACTGCTTTGGGGAGAATACAATCTTTCCTACTAAGTGCAAATCTAATGCATAATATAATTGCACAAGATTGAGCAATGTGCAGAAACTTGTATTTTTCTATCAAGCAAGATGTTTTAGGAAAACATTTGTAAAGTAGTCATTCATATAGCTACTATTGCAGCTCATAGTCAGATATTTAAGAATTAGGGGAAAAGTACATATACTGATATTCTCAGAAGTACCTAGATAATAATTTGCAAGGATCATAAACAGTTTCTCAGGAAATTCACATTCCTAGCTCTGCAAAACATTCTTTCTTTCATACCAGGTTCCATGTTCTGCTAGGGACTTGTGAACATTTTGCCCCTAATGTGATCTTTGCCCCTGATTTAATTTGTGTAGTTACCTGCAGTTGAATCCCGTATAGTCCTTCTGCATAGAAAATTAACTTTTGAATATTGAGGAAGAGGCTAGATCAAAGTGAGCAAGGCACATAAAATGGCTACTGTCTTTGTAGACAATAAGACACAAACTTTAAAAAAATGCCTCACATTTCCCAGTGCTTTGCTTTAGACAGCAAAAAGCTTATAGGAAACGTTCACTGGATGTAAGATGTAAAGTTGTGGCAAACATTAATCTTTCATATCCAGCAAATAATGTAATTAAAAAAAAAAAAGTGCTTATCATTTTACTAAGATACAAACCTGAGATCAAAATGCTATGTGGCAACCCAGCATTTGTTATAGATAAGAAACATTATGTCAGAGGGAATAGACCCTTGCATATAAGAAACTCACCAAATGCTGGAACGGAGCCACTACATTGTCGTGTTAATGGTATTTTGCTGTGTGTTGTGAGGCATTATACATGCACACTGTATTTTGAATATAGATGTCGTTTAATAGATTATGTTAGTGTAAGGCTTCTCAAGTTTTATGATGCCATGGATTTCTCAACAGAAGGGAACAGTCAGTCTTACAGATCTACTGCATTTTTGCCAGAAAGTGAAAGCCTAATGACTTGAAATATGAATGCCACAGTGAGGCACATGATTAATAGCCACTGAGTAATAAAATCAATGCTGACAAAATATGCCCAATGAAAAGTTTAAATCTTTTCCAATGAAAAGTTTAAATCACCCCTTGGGAAAGGAATCCTGAGTCTTGTTTCGAGTTCTGTGGACGCATTTTATTCTATGACTTGACAGACAAGTTTTGTGACACAGTTCTCAGCACATGGATGAGAATGAAGACTTCCCATTTTCAGACATGTTCCTCAGCGAAAAAAGAAGCCATATTCCCCTCCACTTAGTCTGTGTTGTCAGGAGTCTTGCACTCTTTGCTGAACAGCAGCCCAATTTCAATGAAAGTTCAGTGCCCTCATAGTTTTCCATAGCTGAGGGGCTTTTTGAGAAAGGAGGTACCAAGGGTTAAATTTCCTTAGGCAAAGGAGGGCCCAGAACCCATCTGCTCCATTTTGCTGTAAACATTATGTTACTGGGGTGTCACCACTGCCCCTACTTCTTCACACCTTCCTCAGAAGATGTTCTGGTGTTCAGTCTCCTACATGGGGATGTGAGTGTGAAGTCCTGAGTCAATTGCCTCTTGAGACACACCTCTGCACTGTGTGTTTTCTATCAACTGACTCCAAATGGCTTTGCTCTCACATACATAAAAACAAAAACAGAAACTGCCATACACATGCATATGGAGCCTTCATACCATAAACGTAGAGAAGTAACCACTTCACTAAGTCTGCATAAAGCTGCCCTACTACTGTAGGGTGTGATCTTGATCTTCTTGTCTGCTATCCTCATCTCTTCTTTACGTCACCATTGCACAGCCACACCTAGATGAGTGTATTTTCCCACTGAACACTAACCCAACTGAAGAGTGCTTAGCATTCAGCTGGACTTATTACCTACCTAAATCCTGGCATGGAGACCTATGAATACCTATGCTTTCTCATCCCCTCCTACAAGCAGATAGGCATTTATGCTATCCTCCTACAATGGAGGGGATAAGAAAGCATGGCCAGGGATAGTGGGACTGATAGCAGCTCTGCCTTGATCAGCTGAAGACCATCATGGAACTACACCCACAGTAGACTGTCCCCCACAATGGTAGTGCCCAGTCCTGTCCATTATGAAGAGCTCAGCTACCTACCTTAACCTGTGAGAATCACCCAGTTGTGACCAGGCACCTACTCTTAGGCTTAACAACTTTCAGCTGAGGTGTTAAGGCAGGCAGGGAGAACTGGCTTCTCCTAATCCTTTTCCTATCTAGCAACTGTTGTAACTGCCATTAAGACTTTACCTAGTTACAGGTCAAAACAGGAGTTCATCCAGCCATGGTGCAGAGATGAGCTCCATTCCTGAACTCTTCATTAAGGCATGATTAATTTGGAAACTACTGCTTTGTAGCATGAGGCTAAAGGCATCAGGATGAACGGTTATCTCTTCTGCTAGAGAAAGCTGGATTAGGAGTACTGAGGAAAAAGAAAACAAGCTGTGCAAGGAAATTTGTCCAGAACATGCTCCATCCATGGTCTTATTCCTTCAGCCAGTATGGAGCAGTTGTTTATGTTAAGCAATCATAACAGCAGGTACCACAGTGTTGAACTGCAGCTGACAAGCCATGTCTTCACGCGACACACAGTACCACACCCCAGTAAATACTGCCAGTCCATTGGAAGTACCAAAAAGAATTAGAGCACCCTGAAGGAAGAAGTTGCATCAGCAAAGGCAAGCATGAGTCAGCTGACAGACTCAAGCTCATGCAGTGGATGACCCCACCAGAGAAGATTCCTAACACCGTAAGTCCCACAGTGTGCTGGAGCAGAGTCCCCTAAGTCAAGACAGAGACCTGGCCTGATCTCCAGAGACGAAGGTATCACCACCATACCCTGACTCCTGCCCTCACTCCTTTCATGCCCGCAAGCATCCTTGACCTGGTTCCACTCCAGCCTAGGTCCAAATAACTTTGGGCTACAAAAGGGGTAGACGGCATCCAGCTTTTCTTCTGAGGCCACAGTCTTTTGATTTTTTTTCCTTGCTCACATCAGGAGTTGGCCTACTGGGGCTAATATGAGAGGGGGCAACAAGCACTAAGTGCCTATCCTACATCTTCCCTATCCGTCCCCCTCCCCAGCAAAGCCCCACAATGCTGCACTCACCCACTACCTGTTAGTCATAGCACCAACAGCCCAGGCAAGAATTACTGCAGCTTCTCATTGCTTTTAATGGAACTCTGCTATGATTGTAATTCTCATTACTGCCACAAACCCACAACTGCTGCTGCTGCTGCTGCTCTTCCTACATCAGAATCTCTAAGTCCTTATTTCCCTAAACTGTAACCTCTCAACCTGCATTTTCCATCACATGTAGGCTGCTAGTCAAGACAACATACACCACGCACACTGGTACAGAAGGTCTTCATGAATTTTATCTAGTTCAGCAGGAGAACAGGGTAGCCCAATCCAAACACCAACAGTAGCACAGCAGGCCCCTGCCCCATTCACATCAGAAGTGCCACCCTTGTAGGCAACCTTCCACTTCTAAGGACTTCCCCACACACCCTTCCAAAACCCAGTAAAATAAAAACTGCCCATCATCTTGAAGCCTTTTAAAATCTACCTGCTGGGATGTAAGTTATTGTGCTGGTTCCTTCACACCTGCACCTAGTTTTCAAACACAGCTGGGCTGCCGGTGGTCTAGATCACTGAAAGACCTAGATGCCCTGTTGCAGGCATGTGGCAGCACAGCAGAATCATCTAGGCTAATGTAGAAACTGAATTAGACATATGACCCTTAGCACAGCAAAGGGTAACTGAGTTGTGGCACTGCTGAAGCACATATTAAATATAAGGCATCTTTGCCTGGGACCTTGTATTTTACAGTGTTATGATTTGTTATCCACACCAAGGCAGAGATGCCCAGGCCACATCATATTTTTTCTCTCTTAAGAGCTTAAGAACTCTGGCTTCCCTAAATGTACATGGCAGGTTTGAGGAAACAGAAGCCTTTGATGTGTGTGGGGAGATGTAATGCATTTAGGCAGAATATTTTAATTATGTGAATTACAACAGGGCAGCCTGCTCTTTTTTCATGCTGAGTCATTTCCACTTGGACTCTGCAAACATGGAACTAAGCACTGAGTGTTTAAGTATTTGGAATAAACGATTAATGCTGTGCTCTAGCTTTGGCAAGCCTTATGCAGGGGAAAAAAAAAAAAAAAAAAGAAAAGATTCATTTCTTTCGTTATTTCCCTGAGCCTGTTAGTGCCTCCTTTGGAAAAGGCTGGAGCTAGTTGAACCTACCAGTTTAAGATACACAGTGCCAAGCGCCAGTATGCTGAAACTATCTCACCCAGTTCCCAGGGACTGACAACTTCTGAAATGTCTCTGAGGCTTTCAGTTGCCATCCAGTCTCATTTGTGTACAAAATATGAAGAGATGAGTCAGAGTAATTTCTTGCCCTTTATGAAGAAAACCTGATACCTTGTGCATAGTTGTGGTATTTCTGTACACAGTTTACATACTTGCCACAATCTAGTTTTATTTTTCTTTTGAGTCTTTTGATTTTCTTCATACAGTAATTGTTCTGCTGAAGTCTCTAGCTAAATGAGGTGTTTATTCAGCATCTGTGCCTTCTAAATATTTACTAATGAAGATCTTTTTAAATTTTTTTTCCCTCAGCCTGTTCACTAGGCAGCATAACTTTTTCCATGTCTTTGATCTGGAAGCCCCCCCTTATTTTTAATTATTCTTCCCTTGGCAGCTGAACGAAAATTTAGCAGTATATACCAAGCCCTTCCCCACCCATCCAGTTAACAAAGATACTGGTTGTAGATCAAAGAATCCATCAGAACAAGCTGCTTCCTATGTATGCAATAAGCCTTCTGTCTCTGGAATAAGCAAGTTTATCTTCATTGTGCATTCCGATAAGACATTATTATAGTAGTGACTTTAATTACATTTCTCATTATTACATTAGTGTGCAGTAACATAAGGTTTCACTGAATCTAAATGTGTTGGTTTGTAGAATATGGTGCCTTTAAGTCTTCTGATGGAGGGAGGCAAAACTTTAGAAGCCACGAAACACTTATGCTTCATTTTATACCCAGTTGGGCAGAGGTCCCTGAAGGAGTTAGTAAAACATTTGAAATATGAACGGGAAGGTGGAAAAATATGAAGAAACATGAATAGGCAACAGTATATCCATCCCGCTACACCCATGTAATGCAAGCATGGTAAGACTGTAGAAAATAAGTGACTGGTTTAAGGGATAAATACATTTTTTGTCCCATCTTCATCTAGTGGCATACCTGGAGGTATATTTTAGTGGCTCATCTTTAAATGTTGATCTATTTTCATCCATAAGAGAACAACTTCTTCTCCTCCTATTGTTTTTCTTTTGTTTTTATGACCACATCAGAAGCTGTAAGACTAACACGCTATCTCAAAGTATTTTGTCCTAGGCTTTAAGTGGATGAAAAAATGTTTTGTAGTTATAAAACACATTCTTAAGATTTGTACATTTTGGATGTCTAACAAATATTCAATGAACTGATAGTCAATAAAACAAATACCTTATTCATGTAACTTGGCTCCCCTGATACCTTGATTGAATGTGAAGCTTGGTATTTGGAGCCAGGTGATTCCCAGGGGAGTGAATTTATCACATGCTCAGTCTCACAATCCTTACTCAATAACTGATTGATTTGTAACTTATTGAAATTGGTAGTAGTTCCCATGAACTACAGTCAACTTTAAATCAGGCTGTAAATTACCAAACACATCTTTCTTTGAAATGCATAGATCTCAAACAGTATTAGTATTGTTACTGGTCCTGTGGAGTAGAAATAACCTCATGATCTCCAAGAGAACTGCTATTAACGTATTTGCAAGGAGTGGACTGGAGTGCAACGATTTTCTTCTTGGAACCCCTGGGCGAAATATTCAGCGGTCCCCAACTTGTTTTAAAGCAAAAACATAGTGAAATGATTCATTGCTCGACCTCTATTGCTTGAAGTACTAACTATAAGTTTATGAGGCCCTTTTTCTCTTTACTTCTGCCACATAGTGGAAATACAGATAAATCTGATCCATATAAATCAAGTTTTTAATTAAAATACAGTGAGTTTTCTAATACAAATGGCATTTTCCCTTCTACCCACTGCATCTTGCTTTAATGCCAACAATAAACAAATAAGTTGTGCTGATCAGTACAGTGTTCTTGTCTGTCAAATATCACTAATTTTTTTCTCTCATATTTTGAGTTTCAAATAGTTTAGTTTATAGAGGTCTCTCTTCTTCCCCCAGAAGGCATATATACTGTCTTTGTTTAAACCATGGGAGTGTTTTAAAATAAAACATTATTAAAGAGATATTTGCCATCAACATTAATTGCAAACATCTTTTCATGTTTTTATCTGGAGAGGGAAGTCAGAAGACACCATTTAGTGGAGACAGTTTCAAATGACATTCAAAAATGGGCTTTCTCAGAAAGCAAAATCCATCTTTACAGAGTTTCTCCTATCTGTTTTAAGAGAAGATAGTTATTGGGGTAGTAAGCCCATGAAAAAGAAAAAAAAAGAATTTGTTACTAACCTGTTGTCCTGATTGTTATTTTTGCCTTTCTACAGCACGAATATGAAGAAACCACATGAGATTGTGAAGCTCCAAATAATCTTAGCTTCTAAATAAACACAACACGCAAGGGATCACTGCCGCACTGTGGCTGATTTATGAAGATAAACCATGCTGAGAACTATTAAAAAGTTCACATAGTATTAAAGGAATACTTCCATCTGCTACCCCTTAACATTATAAAGACAAATGTATTTTGTACTTATTTTGTACTAATTTTCTGTAGATAGAACTGTTTCAGCTGAGTTTCAAATGGAAGAATGCCAGCAAGAGTTAGCAGGTTAAGCTGACCATACTCTTAAAATGTATTTCCAAACACGCTTGTCTTCTTCATGCCTATTCTCCATTGATAAAACGGCAAAGTGAAAAATCTCTCTAAATACTCCCTTTAAAATGTATTTTCAGGAAGGAATACTTGATGATACTCCGGTCAATATTTTTGGTGAAGTTCTGCTAACTAAAGATGGCTTTCCTAGCACCTCAAATTCTGCCTCTAATATGAAAGGAATATGTGTTAAACTCAGTCATGACAGGTAGAGAAATCTGTCACTAAATTAAAGAGCTTGCTTGATTGCATGGAATCCTAACTTGATTGCATTTGTGATGTGTAACCAGAAGATAGTCCAAACAGCTATATATGTACTTGGTAACTAAAAAAAGCCAATTTCACAAAGCTGAAAACAGTCAAAAGCTAAATCAGCTGAAAGGAAAGAAAATAAGTAGAAATGGGAATAGTAATTAGGAACTGCTTAAAACATTTTAGAAGATGCTTTAAAAACCACAATTCAACTGAGAATGGAGGCTATTCTAGTTAACAGAGAACAGCCAGACTCAGAAGGGAGGCGAATGCAAATATATTCTATAAAACACGGGAGAAGAAAAGGAAGTAGGAATTGTGGGGAAAAAAAGTAATAATGGAAACAAAGAGCAGGAGGAGAAATCTATGGCTAGCACAATTAACAGTTAGAAAGGAGTTAAGCATCCCAGAAGTTTAAAGCAATTCAAACAATGATTCTCATCAGTTGTAGATAGAAATGATAGATCTGTGAATAATATAAGAAAAACTATTTTAAAAGTGTCTGAGAAAAGTGAAATGACATTACTCCTACTACAAGGTAGTAAAATACTTTCCATTTTAACAATAACCGAAGAGGAGGTCAAAAAGCAAATCCTAACTTCCGACATTTTGAAATCATCAGATCCTGGTATCTTGCTCTCAAGAATTTTAAATCAGTTGGTCAAGGAGCTCTCTGGCCTGCAAACATTGTTTCCACAGGTTTTGGAACACTGGGAACATTAATGTGGAAGACAGCTAATATTACACCAATATTTTCAAAGGGGTATGTGGAATGAGCTGTGTAATTAGACGTCTCTCAGGGCTAAAAACAATTTTAGGTAAAACAGTGGACAGTTTATACAGGGGTAGTCGATAAAGAATTAAGGGAGGATAATGTGAGTAACACCAGTAAACAAAAAATATCTGGAGAAATTAAAATTGAATTATAAGTTTAGTTGGTAAAGGAAATGGGTTTGATATTACAGACTTTTCAGAGGTATTCAGCTTCACGCTACCTGACATTTTAATTAGGAAATTAATGTAGGCTGTATTGGATTTGTACTATTCTAAATTGATTAAAAACTGAGTAGTTCCTAGGTCTGAAAATGTCACTGTGAATGGGGAAAATTTTATCAACCTGATGGGTTTTTAATGAGGGCCCTAAGAGATCATTTCTTGACCTTGTAGTATTTAACTACGTTTTTAACAATGACCCAGAACAAAATATGAAGTTGTTACTGAGAAGTTTGCCAGTGTCACAGATTATGGCTTTGAAGAAAAAGGGGAGAGAAAAAATCAGGGGGCAATGTGATTAGATTGTAAATAGGGCTGGTGAAAACCTCAAGATCATTCCTTCCCTCCCTCTGTCTCCAAGGAAGGACCCCCTATCCTGACAGATTTTTGCCTCCTTTGCTCTTGGGTGGGAGAGATTCCCCCCATCCATAGGCAAGCTCTTTCAGTACTTGCTTCTAAGCCTGGTGCAAGAAAATAGTGCATGTTTCTGCAGAATTAAGGCCATATATGCAGGCGTGAAGAACATTTGCATGCCATATGTCAGGCTGGGGAATCCAACCTGGAAAGGGAAACTCTAAAGAGGTTGTGGGCATCATAACAGGTAATGAGCTCAGCAGGAGGGAAAATGTTTCAAATTCTGATGTGATCTCTACAGGCTGAAATACAGGCATACTAAACGAGGCTAATAAAGTTAGATGAGTTCTGTGTGTGTCGCTGGCGTCTGGTAAAGCTGGAGAACCCTGGTCAGTTTTGGTGTCCATAGTTCAAGAATAGACACTGAGAATTTGGAAAGGGTTCAAAAAAGAGTCCAGCAACTCTTAGAGTGACTTAAGAACTAGAAATCACCTCACACTTGGGGACCAAGGAGCTCAAGTGGATGAAAAAGAGGCTGAGAGGCAACTTGAACACAGCCTGTAAAAGAACAGACATATAATAATAGCCTTTAGCCTGGTGTTTGAAGATACAGTATCAAATTGCTAGAAGCTGAAGTTAGAGAAATTCAGAACACAGTCATTTTTCTTTACAAGCAAGGATAAACCTAACCATGGAACAACTTAGCACAGCTTGTAATGGATTTTCTGTCACTAAAGATTTCAAAATCTTTATGTTTTTTCCAAAAGATTTGTTCTAGCTCAACCACAGCTATTGGCTTTGAAGCAAAAATTCAGGGAAATCCTAGGACCTCTGGTTGTGTGTGAAGTCAGAGGACAGCGGTTCATTCTGACCTTACTGTTTATGAATCTTTACATTTTGTTTCTTTTCGTCCCAGCAAATCCTCAACAACAAGGAAACAGTTCAGGCCATTAGGATAGACTGGAATCAGATGAAATGGCTGACAGTTCATTTGATTCTTCCCAACATTAGGTGTGAAGTTCAAAAGGTGAAGTGAAGTGAAGGGAATTACAGTGGTTCTTGAACCAATGCCAGCTGAGACTGAGACACACAAATATTTCAGCCAGGTCAGGCAAACAGCAGGGAAATGACTTCTTATTATACATTTCAGCCAGTGCTGGCTAAAAGGAATAGAAACAGAATCTTATAGTATTATATCCTATAGTATCATATAGTGTCAAGTATTACTTGATCAAAGTATTTCTAAGATTTATTAAGTCATAAACATTGTTATGCAAAAAGTACAACAAATGCAAAAGTAGATTGCCTCTGTCCTCCTCCTCCACATGCTCTCGTATTTTTGAGAAGGAAGCAAAAAACTCTATCTACAGGAAGATCTCATACTTTCAACTAATGTCAGCTAGTTCTGGATCTGGTCACATCTTTTGGAGTAAAAACACATCTCAACATTAATGAGATGAGTTCTTATCAATGAGAATAATGATGATGATGAGTTCTAAGCACCTCGGGGTCTTATTCTCGGCAACTATCCACAGCAGAGAATAGATTCAGGAACAATAAGAAGACAGGTAGTTGAATCTGAGTCCATTGAAAACTTAGGTGGATTAAAATCAGATCCTTGTATGTGGATCAAAAAAAAAAAAAAAAAAAAAAAAAAAGCAAAAAAAGCCACAAAGGAGTCTGTGCAGTTTTAGTAAAATAAGAAGATAACAAATTTAACTGGAATTAATTCAAATTTATGTTCTTGTAGCTCAGAGAAGAATTTTCCCCAAAAATCTTTAATCACAAATAATATGACTTCATTCTTGTGCAGACGTTTCAGGAGGTAGTTACATAAACTCAGTAACAAAAATCTTTAGCTCAATTACAGTGCTGTGTAGAAAATCATCCTTTCGAGTTCTAAAAATTGCAGTAACTTAGCCAATTCAAATGTTTTCTTGAGTCTTTTTCAGTTATCTAAAACTGAAAGTTTATCTTCATTCATCCATATCACAGTGTGCTAATTCACTTCTTGACACCTCTTTTGAATCTGGATGAAATGTGCCATGAAGCTATATGGTAAATTTTGGATCTTGTTCTTGTTCTGACCCAAAGAGGGACAGAATCCACATTCTTGTGGCAGGACATGAAGCCACACAGCCTCCTCACCTCGGTATACTTTTTCAGGTCTCCTGTTTTTTCTGAACTATTATTACATAGTTTTCTCAGGTGCTTCTTGTTATGTATCCATTCCACTGATGATTCCTTTTTTTCCTTCTCTTCCTTAGTCATGCATCTCCATACCTGTCTGCCTGCCTCCATCTTCCTCTTCTCTGAATTAATAACTTCACTTTTAGAGTCTGAAGCAGAGAGTAGTGTAATTCTAATTTCTTTGCTGTAAGGGAACAGAGAATCCAGCTGCCCAGCACTGTCTCTGCAATGTTGCATTCACCAACATGTTGCATAAGATAGCAGCTGCCTTTTCCACCTGTTTTTCTTCTGAGAACTAACATCTTGAGCCACAAACATGCAGATCAAATTGATGTGAGCAGCATGAAACATGCTTGTATGGAACAAATGTTTTATTCTGCCTGAGCTGGAAAGGATGTGTGACAGAAGACTCCCTGATGGTTCAAATGGCTGTCATTAAACCTAATACAGATGTGTCCAAACTACTCAGACTTTGGTTTGGGTACTGAGATACCCAAACTACCTGTGAATAAGAAGCAGCATAAACTGAGCTAGCTCTGAGCCACTTGACAGCACAAATAATATTAAAGTTAGCCAAGCCCGAGGGTGAGGGGCTGGGGCTGGTCCAGTCCTAGTCTAGAAAGGAAAGCAAAAGGAACGGAGCCAGGAAACCTTGAAGGGCTTGATGTTCATGCACCCATGGAGGGAGAGGGGTGCTGATTGCTGCTACTCAGAAGAGTGACCCCCTCTTCTCCTTCTCAGCATAGCTGCCCTGCGCATCTGATCCTCAGCTACAATAACAGCCCTGGATTTCCAGGGCTCTGGCACAGGCAGAGTGGGCAGCAGGAACACAGCTATGTTGCTGTTCCAAACAGTCTGCTGGCAGTGGCAAGTGCCTACTTTGTTTTTGCTTAGAGTAAGCCTACACACTGGGAGCAGTTTGAGGTTATCTCCGTAGTGCGCCATATGACACTGCTGTTACAGAATTATTTGTTGTTCAGTGGTGGACAGTGTCAATACTTCACTGAAGTCCTGTAGCCATACCTATGCAAAGTAGAGATATTTATAAATCTTAGGATCTTACAGTCTATTCCAAGTGGTAAATTTATGTTATTCTATGTGTTTTACACAGTTTCTGTGCTAAAATAAATTAGAACCCTTCTTTCGCTTTTACAGCTACATCCAGTCTTTACTATTTTCTACATTTCCCTTTATTACTTTCTTTATAGAGCTATCCAGCATAAGAAGACAAAATACAGACCAAAGAAAGGAGAAAACTCTCAGATCAGGTTTTGGTTTACGAGTAAAGAAGGGTGGTCAGTGTTTTAGGACATGGGATTTGAAGAAGGAAGGTTGGACTGAAGAAGGAAAGTTATACCGTGTGCAGGCTAAGGGAGGGGCGTTCCCATTTACTGGGGCAGAATGGGAAATCAGGCACTTAGGAGAGACAAAGGCATATGAAAAACGGAATTAGTAAAACGCAGGCAGGGCAGAGGAGTGATAGGTGATGAGTCACACAGGCAGAAAGAGAATAGAGTGGAGCCCAAAAAGGAGAATGCGGACTTTGAAAGTCATATCGATGAAGATTTGGACTCAGGGAAGGGACTTAAAGCGCACGTGGAGAGAGCAGAAAGGAAGAGGTGGGATATATACTAGCCCAGCTCCTGAGAAGATACCCAGTTCAATAGGTTCCACAGATGACAGGTAATGCCAGCATATGTTTGCTCATTGTAATAAAATGGCTATATACACAAGCCACGTAATCTGAAATACAACTGTGTGCAAAAAACTTGTTCTCTACTGTATAATCTGTAATACATCAAACTCCAGCAGTCTATATACCACTCACTCTCTTTTAATCAAACTTTTACAAAATGGTGCAGTGAAAACTGCCACCACACATATATGAGTGCAAGTCAGTTGTTTCACAAGTAGCTTTATGTGAATTTAACTTGAAGCCACTATCAAAGTAAAGGTTTAGTAACTGATTGACAAACCTAGGCAGTGGCTGTCTGCAGCTATCCCCCACTGGTTGGGATTACCACTTCAGTAGCAAAATTGGCAATTTAACTTGCACTGCCAGTGATTTTACACCATACATCAGCTGAGCCACCATAATTGTCCACATGTATTAGTTGATGGCAAAAAGTGAGATAATGTACCGTAGCCTGATTTAAGGATATCAGGGTAGGGCAAAAGGGGAAGGAAAGCCGAAGGTGGCATTTGGAAAAGGAGGCTATACGGAGTGCAGGCTGACGGAAGGCATCCACACTTACAAGGCACAGGATATAACAGGGTGGGGCAAACTTGATTGATGGTTTTAAGACCCAAATAAGCAACTCTGCTTCATGGAACTGTGATGCGTTTCATTTGATGGATATTATTCTTTTCAGACTCTTTCCACAATGTGATGTTTTAAGTGCATAAGTTAAAAATAAACAGCATTATGGAAATAAAATCTCAAGTCACACGGAGGTAGAATGTGTGACTGGCATTTTACAAATATTTACAGTGATTTATAAATAATAGGGTTTCTTCTGCCACTCATCTGTCAAAAAGTCTTCTGTAGGAGAAGGGAGACAATAGTGAGGAGGCAGCTGATATTTTAGGACATTTGGGGCCGAAGTGGGAAACAGAGGTACTTAGGGGGAGTTATATTATATCCTTCTTTTACCCCACAACCCTTATACACACATGCCTTGATAAATTTGCACTGTGGAGCTATAATTCCATTGTGGCTTTCTGATGTCTACCCAAACTACATTAGCTTTTCTGTCATGTTTTACAATGTAAAAAATTTGTGATGAAAATGTCAGCAGGATGATATCTTTAATCATATTTATTGATTGACTTCAAAAGGCTCAGTGCAATTTAACTGGAACTCTTCAATACAAACAGAGTCAGGTTTAGGCAGTACCTATTACTACTACTGCCTACAGCCCTATACTCATGAGTGCTTTTCATTTCTAATGTCTTCTGGTATGAACGTCTGTAGCCACTGGACTCCACTGATACTCCTCGTTCAACCTCTCCTTATTACAGCTAACGTAATACACTATATATTGTTACAAATGGTTACTCATAGATTTAATGGGTAATATCTAGAGGAGAAAATACATCTGCTTACAAATTATGGCTATAGTTTGCTGTTCTCTGACCATGGACTGATGGAACCATTCCAAACTCGTATGCAAATATTAGTAATACTGTTTATGAAAATTTTTTTTGCATCACAAATAAAAGCCAAATGAAGGGCCTATGAGTTTCCAGCTCACAAAATTACCAGGGAGATTTTCAGGACGGTGAGTTCAACATGCTGACTCCTCAGCCGCAGGGACCCTAACAGCTGGCTCCCGTGACCCCAAATACTAGCAGAAATGGCAGATGAAGAGGATTTCTGTAGATTTGCAACCCCAGCCCCGACCGCTGCGTCCCGCCGTGGGCCACCACCCGCGCGTGCTCCGGGGCCTGAGCCGCCAGGAGGCACGGCGGCCGTCTGCCCCGCGTGCCCGTGAGGGCCACGTGAGGAGGCACCTTCCCGCTCCGTCCCCGCAGCAGCAAGAGCTCGTCCGGTGGCCCAAGGCGAGGGCTGGGCGGGTGCCGCCTCGCGTGGCGAAGCCACTGCGGCCGCTTGCTGCCCAGCGGAGCCGCAGCCGCCCATCGCAGGCCCTCTGTCAAGACGCCCGTTTCTGACGCGGCCCCCAGGAAGGGCTGCCCGCCTCTCCCGCGAGGGGCGTCCCGCGGGCGGCCGAGCGGGGCTGCGGGGGGCGGCCAAGCAGCGCAGGCCTGGGCCTGGTGTCCGCAGCCGGGCCTCTGCCCTCCGCGGGCTGCGGGGCTGGGAAATGGCTGCACCCCTCCACGGGAGGGAGGGCTGTGTGCGTGCGTGCGTGCGTGCGTGTGTGTGTGTGTGTGTGTGTGAGGGGTGAACTCTGCGGGTGTGTGTGGGGGCTGTATGACGGGGTGAACGTGTGTGTATGTGGGAGGCACGTGTGGAGGGTGGACTCGTGCGTGTGTGAGAGGGATGGGGTGGACTCCGTGTGTGTGCGCGCACGTGCGCGCAATGGGGTGAACTCTGCATGTGTGGAGGGGTGTGACCATGTCTGACCGGGTGAACTCGTGTGTGTGAGTGCGGGTGTGTGAGAGAGCAAGCGCCTCGGCCAGATGAGGGCCAACTCCGTGTGTGTGTGTAGTGAGGGGTGACTGCGTGTGCGCCGTGGGGGGTGCCGAGGGTGAAGTGCATGTGCGTCTGCCTGTGTGTCAGTGTCACTGTGTGTGTGTGTGTGTGTGTGTGTGTGTGTGTGTGTGTGAGTGTGTGTGAGTGTGTGTGTGTGGAGCGCGGCGGGGGGAGCGCAGGGGCGGGCCAGCGGCAGTAGCGCTGCCTGGCCGCGGTCCAGCCCGGCGCACTAATACAGGCTCGCCGGCTCCCGCCTGACTGACGCCGGCCGGGGCTGCTGCTGCTGCTGCTGCCGCCGCTGCTGCTGCTGCCGCTGCTGCCCTGGCCCCGCCGCCGCCGCCGCGCAGCTGCAGCCGCAGCCCCGCTCCCGCGCGCGGCGCAGCGCAGAGCGCAGCCAGCGCCGTGGCAGGTAAGAGCCGCGCTCCCGGCCGCGTCCCGGCAGGGCGGCCGCGCCGCCGCCGCTCGCCCCGAACTTCCCGCGCGGGGCTGCCCCGCATCCTCGGCCGCGGCGGGGCGGCCCGGCTTCCCCCCGGCTCCCCGGACGCGGGGCCGCCGCCCGCGAGCCCCGTCCCGGCAGGGCGGCGCGGCCGCGCACCTGGGTCCGGCGGCGCGCAGCGGGGTGGGGGGCGGCCCCGCCCGGGCGCGCAGCCGGCAGCGCCCAGCGGTCCGCCGCGGTGCTGCGTGTCCCCCGCGGGCGCCGGCGCCGGCCGCGCTCCGGCGGCGCAGCTGCGCGCAGGCGGGAGGGGGCTGGGGCAGGGGGACCCGGCGCAGGAGACAAACTGACGCCAGGACTGCGAGAAAGGAGGAGCGCGAGGGGGAAGGAGGAAAAAAAAAAAAAGCAGCGTTCTTATGGATGGCTAAACGCTGACAAGTCTTCCCGCTGCTGTGATTTCTTTCCTCCTCGTGTAAGTAGAAAAAAACCCACATGACACGTTTGGAAATACTTTTCCTTTCGGGGGTTATTTTCTGTTCAAGAAATCCCGCTCCTGGACACGCTCCCGAATAAAACAGAGCAGAATTTCTCAGATTTTGTTTTGTATTCCAGCTACAAACCTCGACCTTTTCTTTTCTTTGGCTACAAAGTTAAAACATTAGTTGCTAGCGAGTAACCAATGTTTCCAAAAACAATAGCCCTAGATATGGCAAATTATGAATTAGTATAATTTTATCTCCATGCCCAGGCAGCTCGAAGTGGAATTCAAAGTTCGGTTAATTTGTAACAATTGAGATATTGTATGGTAACTTTCTGTTTTTTCTGCTTTGATTTTATAGGTAAATTTATTTGATACTAGCCAGGTCTGCTTTCAGAGAGGCATTACCGGGAGTGAAAATAAATGACACACACGCACACACTGCTAGTTATTTACGTTTAATAGACCAATGAAAAGGATTTCAGCTCAGAATGGTCAACTTTTCAGTGAATGAGTTCTCCCTGAGTCCCACAGAAGTAGGAAATGATGTGCAAGTCTCTGGCATGTGTTCAAGTTTGTGGCTGTTGGGCAAGGACACTGCAGATAATGCAAGTTTCTGTACTTTGTATCGCAGATGTAAAAATGTTCGGTTTTATATATGCATGCTTTTTGTGTGGTAGGAATAATCTTCTCATCTTCAGGAGTGTAAGCTCAAGAAAGCACTGTAAAATTCTTCCCCTCAGTGATGGTAGGACAAATGTCATCACTCGAACAAACCTCATCCGTTCTAATCCAGCCAGACAACTCCCTTCTGTCAGATTTGATAAGCACCAGTGTCTGGCTGATTCATGTTTGTTTCCTATTAGATTTTTAAGAAGAGTTTGGGGGTGTATTCTTTTTATTTTAAATATTGAGTTCATTTGCCGTAGCAGCTAAAATAAACATGCCCACAAATGTTTTTAAGTGAATTGTATCAAGAAATATAGATTGCATTATATTTACTGAGTTCTACAGTAGTTTCCCATTCTCATCTGGCTCTGTGATGGAGTTGTGTTTTCTTCTCAACTTTGTTATTGTCATTTAAAGTGATAATAATTTGGCAGAAATGGCTGAAATACAGATGAAGTGTATTTTATCATGAGTCGTTATGATAAGCAGGGTTTGTAAAATGGTAGGAGCTGGAGATGGATGCTTTTATTTACATACAGCAAATGATCTGAATACACGCAAAGATTGACTCGAGCTGTCATCTTCACAACTTCGTGAAGAAGTTAATAATTAATATTTTATTAACACACTTACCTGAAGCTAAGAGGCGCATACGTATGTGCCAAATACATGTAGAAGGTGGAGGCATGTTGAGAGGAATCAGAGAGCAGGTTTGGAAGCTGCTCCAACAGGACTCGCTAGCTGTCCCCTATGTTGTCTTCACGGGGTAAAGACAAGGCCTAACCCACTACAATGAGAGTGTAGAAGCGTCAGTATAACATATCACATAATATCAGGACAGCTAGTTCTCCTTTCTCTCCTTTTATTCTTTTACAGTCTTTCTGCATCTCACATTTGAATCCTTAGCTATCCGCTGTTATCAGTGAGAGAGATAGCGTGTCATGTAATCCTCCCTCCTGAATGCTAAAGTGCTTTAATTTTGATGGCCAGGCTAATCTGTCTTGATAAAGTTTTATTTTTCCATTGTTAAATTCAAAGGACAATGACTACTAATTACAAGTGACCTCTAACCAAAACACTAGCTCGAGTTTATCGCTGGTGCTGATACTCGCTAACAGCAATTCCAGCATCAGCTGTACTAGGCACTCTGTTTCAGAGAAACTTAACGGAATAAGGAGAACCAAAAGGGGGAAAAAATATATATGCTGTGGGTAATTTGTCCATTGCAAACAGTGTAATGAAAGTGCCTATGGATTCCATTTGCTGTGCCGTATACCCGTTACAAATAATAATTACAGGGATGAAGAAGAAAGGAAAAAAAATCATAAATATTTTAACTAAAAACAGCACAGCAAAAACATACATACAAAAGGTTGTTATGGTAGACTGCCTGGTTTCCTGCTGCAGGCTGGTATAAAGAATCATTAATGTTATTTTACATTAACAGCAAAAGATAATAATAACAATGACAATTTGAGAGAATCATTGCTTTTCTATTACTGTCTTTGAGAACATTTGTTGTAAGGAAACATTAGACTCTGAATACAGTATAATAAAATTAATTTTTCAAAAATATCCCAAATTATTTCCCATCTTATATTTTTTTATAATGTTTGAATGATAACAGTGTGGGAATTTTACAGATGAGACTGTGAACTGAAGAGTCTAGGGCCCTGTGTGTTTACTAGAGTAGCTGAAAACCTTGTTGTGCTTTTGCAAATGAGTGGATCTAATACACTGTAGGATCAGAGCGCGGACTGAGATCCTGATGACTACATATATGCCTTGAAATCAAAACAGGTGAAACAGTATCTGCCAGAGTTTTGTGGCAGGTATCTGTGATTTTTAGATGAGAGTCGTTCCACAGGACCACTTGCAGGTTTCTGCAAGAGCTATTGCAGTATCTTAGACAGAAGTAGAGTTGAGCAGTTTTCTTTGAGGTACAGCTTGCCCAGACAAGGGCACAGCAAGGACACCGGGGAGGTGGTCACTGAGTGGCGTCAATTTCCCATTTTATACTGTCCCAGCTACCTAAAAACACAAAACAAAAAAGAAGGAGAAAAAAAAAAAAAAAAGAAAATCCAGTAATTGATCTCCCATTTTCTGAAAGACAGCTTTAAGATCTAGTGTTTTTCTCACTGGGAGGCAAAATGCCTTATATCCTTCTCTCCACAACTTGTTTCCTTCCCAATCTCTCTTTCATTGTCAGTAGCACTGCCATCCTTCCCTCTGGCAAGCTTAGCATCATCTTTGACTGTTCTGTTTCCTCACAGGTCTTGATACTCCCAAATGTCTCTTGACACTTTTCGTTCATGTTACTTCTTACATTCCTCCTTCCTTTTGTCTGCAGCTGCCAAAGCATTAGTCCACACTGTGGCAATGTTCCAGCTTGATACTGCAACGTCCCGTTTCCCAACAAGCTCTTTTCTCCCACCTACGTTTTGTTCCCAGTCAGCATGACCCCTGCCAAAATCCTGTCTCTTTTGCTTTTCTTTCTGAAATGTCTCCATGCAGTCTCCCATTCTGGGATCTCTTTACTACTCCTGGTCTTTAAGTTTTGAAGATTTTCCTCATTTCCAGAGTTCTCTAGAACTGTTGGCCTCAAACTTGCGGTCCACTGGAAGACAGAAATGAGGAGGGGGAAAAAAATTAACAGACCCATGGGTCATTACAGTTTGTTCTGCTTCAGGCTTCCTTTCACCCTCATTACCTGGCTACAATAGGAACAAGATTGGGCATTTCTTGGTAATTGTTATTTTATGTTTGTTCTGTCTTATATTGTACTTGATCATGCAGCTGTGCAGTAAACAAAACAAGGCAGAGAGCTATTGGTGGTGGTACCCTTTCCATAAGGTGGTGTTTGCTAATAGCAAAGTTCCATGTAATTAAGAACACTTATAATGCAAATAATTGTGCTACTGAAGTCAATACATTTCAACAAAGCCTAATCATTTTTTGCATTTTTTGATGTGCCTTTCTTTAACGAAAATTCCTTTTTTTTATGCATTCCTGCATAGCATTTCTCATCCACAGAGTTCAGAGTGCTTTGCAAAGGAAACATTGTCAGGATACCTGTATGACAGATGGAGAAATTGAGGCACCTGAGGGAAAATCATTTACCCAGAGGCCTATAGCAGGAACAGAAATGGCAATCTCCTGATCCCGCATCCTGCCCTGTAGGTTCAGAACTGACCAAAGCCACAAGCAGTTCACTTGACTTTTCAAGACCTCCCTTACGGCTTCCTGTTGGCCTGGCCTACCCAAACCTCCTTGTCTCCATCAAATTACTGTGACCCAGCTGCCAACATGCAGTTTCTTACCCTGCAGCACATATGAGGTAGCTAATTTATCTCTCTTTCATCAAGAGATCTTGAATTACTTCATGAAGAGCATCGGGCCTCCACAGGGACATCTAGAGTAGAGAAGCAGAAGTTCATTCCCATGCAAGGCAGCGGCTTGTGGCTCCCATGCCTGCCCTGCTGCTTCTCCTATGACACTTGTGCTGGGACCTGCATTTCTTGGTGGGAACCTGTGTGGTACCCTAAGGCTGGATGAGGCAGAGCTGAGGGGAGAGGAAGAAGAGAAACAGACTTGCAGAGATAGGAAGAAGGATTCTCTCTTCCCGTTTCTTTTAAAGACTCGGGGCTCTATTTTTGACTCTTGCTTTGCATCTTGGGTTTTCTGAAGCTGTGTGTTATCACAGCATGCCGTCTTACATGCTAAAGTGAATCCAGCTATCATTTTATACTCACAGGCTCAAATCTAGGCATATGAAGCCTGTTTAATCTCATAAGCAGAAGCGTTCTGGTTTGCAGAGAAGCTGAGTACCTACAGTTTCAGCTTAAGTCCCTGGGAATGGCCGGCCATCTCCTCCTTTCCCCCCACAGGAGGGGACTAGGTAGACAAGTTCTTGCTCCTTTTGTTCTTAGTCCTGTTCTTGTGAAATAACTTCCATAGAGAGTCCAAGCATATCCAGATGTTCTTCAGGAAAAATGCCCCAATGCTATTGCTTGGGGGTATTGACCAAAGCAATCCATGTTGCCAAATCCCATCTTCACATAGGCAAACCCCAGTAATCTTGGTGCTCATCTGTCCCCCACACTCTCTTTCTTGCAGTTCTCCAAGAGGTAGGCCCTGTGGATACTCCACCCTTTCTCCCCCCTGCAGGGTTTCACAAGCCACTGAGGGCTCAATTAGCACAGATTACTGCGGATGTTCCTGCAGGAGAGCCTATATGTCAATCTTATTGCATTAGCAATTTCCCACAGTGATGCACAATGAAAGCCTTTTAGGAAAAACAGATTTGAATGCAATATGGTTTGAACACAATGAAATGCTAATGTGATTCCATGGAAAACTGCTAACATGATATATATGGAAAGCCTTTGTGCGTGAAATTTACCCCCTATATGTACTTGCCTAGGCTTTCTCACTGGGGAGGAAGGGAAGGAGGACAGCAGTATAGCTGCTTCCTCTCTAGGCCTGCTGTCAGTCCAACTGGAAACACTTCTGGAAGTTCTTTCTCTGGTGTATTTTATTGACAAGCTCCATCTATATTTTGTGTGCCAAGCAGTGTGTTGCATTCAGTGATGTCAAATCATGTCTTCTACAAAAGGTGCCTGCTATGTTAACGCTACAGTGACTAACCTTTCGGGCAGAACTCCTGGATGGCTCCTTCTCTCTGGGACTGGGTGTTAGGCATGGGGCCTCTGTGCTAGGCCATAGCTACGAGTGGGTCTTCTAGGAGTGCTTCTGTGGAGATGAGGATTTTGTAGGCAACAGACTCCCCAGCTAACTCCAAGTGTTGCAGTTTATCTCTGGCTTTGTGACATTAGATACCTGGCGCAACCAGTCAGCAGATCTCAAAAGCATGACATACGGTCCTAGCTTTGGGAGAACCAGTTGCCAAAGCCTCATCGCCAGGATGAGACCTTGCAGATCTGCCCGAAAGGAGCCAGCCTCCCTTCATTTCTGTGTATTCCAGCAGGAAATGAAGATATTAGGCACCTGGCTGAACTTCACAGAGCTGGGCCTCAGATCTGCTGTTAGGTAGATAGGATGTCTTACCATACAACTAGAAGAGAACATTTGCTTTATCTGTTTCGTTTGCTACCACTGTGCAAGTACAATTACAGCTTAGAAAGTGCATTCCTTTCTAGCAACTTAATACACCAAACTTTCAGGATTGCCTCCCCATCAGGCTTGCATGCCACATCCTAGGTGAAGTAATTGTTCTTTACACGTATTCTTATTCACAACATTCTGCACATCTATGTCTAAGCAAATCCTTTTCCTAAAATGGGTATTTGGGAATTGCTCCAAGAATGTCAGTGATTGATAACAAGGATTACAGGATCCGATTAGTGTGGATATAAACTTCAGGCCAGCAATGAAGCTGGAATTCTTTTCTAGTCCTCTTCTTCCTTTGTGAAGTGTTTGTTCTGGAGGCACTTGGCTACATGCTTTGTATTAGAGACGAGTCAGCGTTTATTTTAAAAGCAGGAACTCTATTTTTTGCGTATTTCCAACTGTTCCATTTTTAGAAACACCGATGGGCTTTGCTAAACTTTCTCTGGGAATGGTGGGTATGTGAGGAATGCAGGACTCTGACTGTCTATAAAATGGGGATAACCAAAGCCATAAGAAGGCATTTTGGCTCCCCAGGGCAGGTTGATGCACCCCCCGTCATATCCCACTGCCCCTTCGTTCTCCTGTAAATACCTCCTCAGAGTTTCTCTGTGGCATGTTTGCTCCGTAGTCTCTGCCTCTCTTGGGTGGAGGCACTTGAGAGCTTCGCCAGAGCTACTGGTCTGAGCAAACCACCCACAGTGAGGGCTAACACAGGGACTGGGTGAATTGCTCTTCCTTGTGCCTGGGGGGAGTGGGGTGCAGGGCTGAGAAGAGGATGTATCCCTGTGGGTTTGCATCTCCGAAACTTCAGTATGGCCCAGCCAGGGAACACTGTGTGGTTCACTCCATATAAACATCACAGTCACTGGTTTCCTTTAAAAATTAATACTGAGGAAGAAAGTGCAGTCAAAGAGAGATCACAGTGATAAACTGGTCCAGTTTCATATTTTTGTACAGATTTTTTGCTGTGACATTTTGTGTGGCATGTGATGCCTTCAAATATTGTGGGAGATTTTCAAAGAGACAAATCAGGAAGATGTTGCAGTCCTCTGTTCTCTGTAAGCACGTTTATGCCAAACAGTGGGATGCAGGTAGTGCTGCCTGAGCTAGCCTTAGGGCTGAAACCAGCATAGCCATGTTAGGGCAGTGCTGCACCTGAAGAGAGGGGCTCTTTTGCTTGGTCATAGCAGAGGGTCATAGGGCTGGATGGGTTCTCACGGAGTCTTCTGGTCTCTTCTCCTTCCCCAAGGCAGCATAGGTATTCCTAATGGATATGTGTAATCTATTCTCTCCCACCTCCAACAGTGCAGCCTTTGTAGCCTCCCAGGTAACCTATCCCTATGCTTAGCTCTCTGCTATTAATACATTTTGCCTGTTGCCCCTTGCTGTAGTTTAAGCCCATTATTTCTTGTCCTGTCCATGGATGTGGACATGAAAGACAGATTGTTCCTTTCCTACTTGTAGCAGCCTTTGACACATTTGAATATTGTTACCATATCCATTCCCCTTCTTTCTCCCCGTTTTAAGGCATATTAGCACAGCACTGCTGATTTTGGGACTGGAATGATTAAGTCTTCATGCTGCTGTGCTGTCATGTAGATGTGCTAGCTCAGGTCAGTCCCATCGCAGGAATTTGTACATCCCTTCCCAATTAGGCAGCATGGACATACCAAATGTGAGCTGGGTGCCTGATTATGTTTTGTGTCTGAATTGACACCTCTTGCACAAGGCTGTAAGTTTATAGCCTATGGAAATTTATGTGGACACGTTAGGGTGTGCAGCTCACATACCTGAATCAGTCCTTCTTTAGACCAAATGAGAATGCTATTCCTGTCAAGAGAAGCTGGATGATGCTGAGTACATGAGGTAATATTTGAATGATTCTACAAGCTCAGAGAAGTTATTAGGAAGTCATACATATTTAGACACTGGCATCAAGCTTTGTCCTCATTTTATCCTGGAGGCAGTGAATTCAGTGAAGACTCCACAGTCTAGAAGAGTGGCCAAAGAAGCATGAAGTGCTGAGGGATTTGTTCTTCGATATTGATGGCTTCACATAAAGTTCAGCCTAGAAAAGCTTTCAGAACAAGCTTGAAATAACAAGAAAATGAGTTTCAGGAGTTTGCATTATTCATTTAAGCTTATAGGAATAAACAATGAGATGTTGCCAGGGCTGTGTGAAACACGGATAAATTTGAGTCTCAAATGTTTTACCTCATATCATTGCAGCTGTTTTCAATTGGAGCAGTTCAGGGTCAAACCAGGAAGAAATTTAGTTTCATAATTAAAAAAAAAAAGCCTTCCTTACATCCCATTTAATTAAAATCCTGGGTGACAGGTTCTGTGGTTGTGGAAGAACTTGGTAACACGGTGATGAATATTTCATTCACTGTATTTTGTTGGGTGCAAAAGGCAGAGGTTTCAGATAGGTTCATAACATCACCCTTGTCTTGCTAGTCCCAATCACAGCAAGAAGTCCAGGGAATCCCAAACTATGTCCGGGGTACCAAGAGCGGAACAGGAGCCTTTTCAAGGTGATTCACATGTGTCAAGGGTAACATATCACTGCTGGTCCTGAGCCATAAGTGGATCACTGGAGCAGCAGTAACTCTGCATATTCAGCTCAGGTATGCATTTCCATGCCACTCTTCAGGAATAAACACCTGTGTGAAAGCCCTGTCTGCCCAGCTCCAATCTGTTACCAGGATTTGTGCTTCAGACTCAGGGTGTGGGAGCAGGCTCAGGACAAGGTTGGTGAAGTTTCTCACTCAAATGAGGCCTGAGTATGTGTGTAAGCATTCCTTTTTTTTTTTTTTTTTTTTAATTCTCTTTCTCTTGCTAAGGTGTGGAAGATCCACACAGCAAATGGCAGTGACATGGCAGCCCAGGAAGTTCTTTGCTGACCTGCACTCCTAGGTTTACACCGACTGCTGTCTGTTGGACACATTTGAAACCCCATCAAGACTTGATCGCAGAAATACTAGCTCTGAGAAAACCCACATGCTTTTATTTTTCATAGTAACTAGAAGTACCTAAATCAGTGCTAGGTAATAAATAAATGCATGTTCACAACTGGCCATTTTATGTTGTTTGACTGGAATCACTTTCTCCCAATTCTGTGATGATTTAGTCGCTGAGCTGCAGACTTCTAGCTGTAACTGTCTCACTGTTCCATTTTCCAGCCGTGTGCAATCTCCAAGAACTGCACAGCTTATGTCTAGACGACCCTCTGAGAAATCTCCCTCTGTGGCCTTGCTTAGCTGTTGCAATGACACCAAGACTGATGATGTCAGCCATTTGCTAGACTGATAGCCCTGCCTCTCACAGCTCAGTTAGCCGAGGTAGGCTCCGAGGGTGGGGGCAGAGTCTCGAAGTTTTATTCTGAGACAAGATGCATGCACACACGTCCACATGCATGCACACACATGCATATGCACAGATACACTCTGCGGGGAGGCTGGGCCCAGTGCTTTTTATACAGCTGTTTTTTAAGCCTGTTTTCACTGACATAAATGCATTCTCCCTTTTTGACTTTAACACAAAGCTTAATGTGAAATTTAACCAGAACTGACGCAATTCCACCACTAAGCCCCTCAAAACTGAATTAGAAGGGAACTTCAGTAGCTCATTGGCCTGCACAGACATTCTGCTGAGGGAGGATGAGAGTCTTTCCCATCCCAGTGGATCCTTTTTCATTATCCCAAAACTAAGTTTCCGGAAGTCTTTCCATAGTGGAGGTGTCAGTATGCTGCCGCATTATGCGGTATGTTTAATTTCCATGAACTCTGGAACTCGTCTTACTGACTTCAGCAGTAGGCACCTGTAAGGACTGTGAGTGAGTACCTGGCTCACCATGATGGTCTTTCATCTGCTTTCTCTGTTCTTGCCGTGTCAGGCTCTTTAATAGCACAGCACAAGTTACTGCAGTAGAGTTCCTAGAGGAACATGTTTCTCCTGTTGACCTGAGGATTTTCAGGCTAATTTTACACCAGGCAGTGATAAATGGGGTTTAGGAATAGGAATAAGTATTCCAGTCCCTTCTACTCTGTGTCCATGTTGTTGGGTCCTAGCCTAGCGGTCATTCGGACTTGAGGTGGGATTCATCTCACTCAATATTAGCTGTATACAGTGCCTGTTTCTGCTGAGTTTTTTTAGGTGTTCACTTTTGGGCAGAACGGTCCATATCCTGTACAAGCTTGTTTTTTCTACATGCATATTTTTCTCAAGTACGTATTTAGGGAGTTCAGGGTGACTAGATCAGATACGGGTATTAACAATGTGGACATGTCTCTCTGGCCAAGTAAATCCCACCCAAACGCTGCTTCCATACTAATAAATTAAATGTGGCGGGGACTGTTCTTGGCCTGGAGGCCAAATGGCATGGAGTGGCCTGCTTCCATGCTATGAACTCTTTCAGTCTCCAAAACGGGGTGGCTATTCCATGTAGTCCCAGAGAAGGAAAGTGTGTTAAGGATGTAACCTGAATGGTGTATGACTCATACTCATGGTTGTACATCATTCTGTCACTGAGAGAGAGAGAAGTGGCCAGACCAGAACTTTCATAATGGTATGGCCCTGGGCTTGATACATTTGTTGGGATATGGAAAAAAATGCAATGCTTCCCTTCCCACCCTCCATTCTCAAGCGATTAGCATCAAGAAACATGATGGATCATCGACACTGCAGATATGTCAAATGTGGTTTTAAAATGTTTCAGAGTTGGAACTTTCCAGTGCAGTAGGCAAGTTGCCTGATACAAAAGGCATACATTTTAAGCAACCACTGTCCTAAAAGATCGTTTAAATTAAATTGTAAATTAACATCTCTATCTCTACAGCCCTGGAGCAGAGTGGCTGCCTAGGTATTTCATAATGGAGTATCTAAGCCTAGCAACACATGGCATAGTCTGCTGGATAGTGTGCAGTATTATGTAATTTAATAATATTAAAGTATGGTGTCCTGATAATAATATTATTTGAAAGTTGTTTACTACATTTAATACCATTTATATTTTGTGTGTCACTTGGATTTTGGGAAAAAAGATTTTAGAAGAAACTAGAGGGCGCGCGGTAGGAAATTGCGCAATATACTTATCTGAGACTACATCACATGGTCTGCAAAGCACTGCTTTTGCTTTTATACACATACCCTTGGCAACTCTCCCACTAGCAACAATAGTGCTCAGACTCATGCTGATGTCACTGTTGAGTTATTTAATTTGACTGAACGAGATTAATGTGTTTATTTAAAACCTTGGTCAAAATGGAAAAGAAAATCTCAGGACAATACTTTTACATGAACATGTATGTTCTCATATCTGATGATTGTAATGTTGCATTAACTTATCGGAGCAGTTGTTTACACACACTAACGCCCGGGAGACCCCCTCAGATAAGAAATGTGAGCCATTTTCCCTGTCAGCCTGGAGCAGAGATTTTTACACCACTACTGGTGCTGTGGGCTTTCATCCCAGGCTTTCTCTGCTTCCTGTTCCTGCTTTCAGCTCTGACCCACAGTGATTCCCGCACCGTTCTGCTTTCTCACATGAGGATGGGGTTTAGTGCAGCCACGTAATGACAGCGGTGCGGAGGCATTTGGAAACTAGCAGATTCTTCTGATGTTTTGATACTGGCTGAGGAATATACAGCTCCGCTGTAAGGGCTACCTGGAAGGAGCTGGCTTGGGACTTTGTAGGCTGACCCTGCTCTCATAAAGGCTGGAGACTGTCTGCCTCAATTTTCTCTGCATTATGTTTTACAAGCAGTTTGATGGTTTTTCCCTGTGACAAATCATTCTGAACTAATTTATTTTGTTCTCACATGTACCCTCTAAGTGTTTGGATTAAACTTCAGTTTTGACTAAAAAGTGTTAGTAGCTATCCAGTTAAATACTCCAGGTCATTGTAATTTTACAGATACACAGAATAAAAGTCTTGAATTTAAAGTTTCTTTTTGCTTGCCAGGGCAAATTTGGTCCTTCCCATGGAACTGATTACTGATCGTTAAGCAAACCAAGTGAAGTGATTTCTTACTCACTCTGTCATGAGCCTCTCCTGACAGTTGTAGACAATTGCCATATACACAAATTAGCAATGTAGAAATTGCATAACCCAGAGCTTAATGCTCTGTAGTGGATGCATTAAGCAATGGGTACCTGTTCTTCCTTCCAGTTTTGTAGTTACCTTGTTCATATTTTCATGCTATCTCCCATCCCCTGCTGCTCGGAATGTGAATCTCTCGGGTGAACACCAGCTGCTGCTGGGACTTGTGACAGGCCAAAGAGTTGCTTTTCTGCTTTCTCGTCTTATGTGGGACAAAGTGCTTCCTTTTCCCTTGCACTGTGGAAGGATTTTGGGAATATGAGCACCTGCTCTCACCATTGCTGCTATCACGGAAGAAGGGAGAAAGCTCAATAGGTTCATATATGTCTCTATTTCTCAAGGTGCATCTTATGGGGTAACACAAATGGGCTTGGGACTGGGCAGGTGAACAAAACAGAAAGGCTAGGAGGAAATGAGCTCTAGTGAATCACTGGTCCCCAGCAGACATGGCATGTTGCATAGGAGGCTCTCTGATGCCCTGGCTACATGGGCTCATCCTGCAGCATGCTCCAGATTTGTGAGGGTATCAGATTAAACCAAGGAGCCAGGCTTTGGCATTGTCCTTGCCCTGCTGTCTCAATATATTGTACCTATGTGTGCACTCAGTGTCCCCAGGTGTCCACTGGACTCTTAAAAGAGCTGTGCGTTGAAGGAACATCAGAATAATATGGTTTCTGAAGCCCTGCTGTTCCCAACGCAGGGTGCTGTCTCCCAGTGTCTTCTCAGTGACCGCATGTAAGTAGTGTTCGGGACTGTGACCAGGCATTTGCTGGTGGGAGGTGAGCAGGGCCCACCTCCTCCCACAAGGATGGAGTAGAGCAGTCATGGAGCTGCTTCTTTGGAGGTACCTATTTGAGAAGCTGTCCCCATCTCCTAGTTTAAGTGCCATCTGTATTGTTCAGTCCTTTGGACTTGATATGCACAGGGGGTCTGCAAAGTTTATTTAAAGTAGTAAATAGCTTGACATACGAGGACATTTTTCCTTAGAGTTCCAGTCACTGGAAATACGTCATTTTCAGCTAAAATTAGACTGGCTCCAGCTACATTTAAAAAAGGAGGAAAAAAAAAAACCTCAAGAGCTAAACTCTTTCTGTTGGACGTCCTCAGATGTAGCAACTCCTAGCAGAAATAACTCAAGATCCATCCAGCACGAATTGTATCCAGAAGTCTGCGATTTTCATCCAAAAAGCTTTGAACTGTTGGAGACAGCCAAGCAGACTGGCTAGGCAAACAAGTCTTTCTCTTGCATGTGAGAGAATGTAAATAATCTTAGAGAATAACGATAGATCTTTCAGAGGTACTAAATGAAAATTGGGAATAGTTGAATTTTAAATGAGATTTGCAGTTAATGTTTTACAACTGTTGACAATAGAATGAGATTTGAGGAGCAGAGGGGGAGCTGAATTCGGAAAAATACTCTACTCATTAGTCCCATCAGATTTGATATTACAGGTTTAATTTTATAAAAGATGCTTTAGCTGAACCTTCACCCACCAACTTAAAAAAAAAAGCACATTTTTTTTTTGCAGTGAATATAACCCCAACCTTCCAACACTTTGCTTAGTGCATTAAACTCTAAACACAAATGAAAGTGAGTAGACACTTTATGCTTTCTGAGGTCCAACTTTAAAATGAGTGTGGAGGGCAGTGGGGAGGAGAGACTTGGACCCAAAATAAAGAGCAGAAAACAAACAGAAAACCATTGAAAATTAAATGCACATTTTGAATAATTTCTCTTTCAAAGGAGTTTTGTTAAAAGAAAAATGAAGGGAGCATGTGAAGCCTAACTATATATTTTGTTGTTATTCCAGGCTTCATCAGCAGTTTCTTGATGTTTGTAAAGTTCTGAGATCTACCCTGCTGGAGTACTTGTAACCAGCACCTGAGATTACAAAAACTTATGTGTGGAAGAACCTCTCTTTGAAGGAAGCTGCCATCTGAGCATTGTGAAAACTCCATCCAGGCCTTGGAAGGCAGGAGAGCAAATTGTGCTTCTGTTGACGCTGGTGTGTAATATCTGCTTCTTATGCACTCCAGCACCCCTATCAGCTCCTTGTTCTCCTTCACCAGCCCTGCAGTGAAAAGACTGCTGGGCTGGAAACAAGGAGATGAAGAGGAAAAGTGGGCAGAAAAAGCTGTTGATTCCTTGGTGAAGAAATTAAAGAAGAAAAAAGGTGCCATGGAAGAACTGGAAAGGGCTCTGAGCTGCCCTGGTCAGCCCAGTAAATGTGTCACGATCCCACGTTCCTTGGATGGGCGGCTGCAGGTGTCTCACCGCAAGGGGCTCCCCCACGTCATATACTGCAGAGTGTGGCGCTGGCCTGATTTACAGTCTCACCATGAATTGAAACCACTGGAATGTTGTGAGTTCCCATTTGGCTCAAAGCAGAAAGAAGTGTGCATTAACCCCTACCATTACCGGCGGGTGGAAACCCCAGGTAATTATAACACCTGCAAATGATTCACAACTCTATTAGCTCTTGCACTGGCAGGTCTATACTTGGTGTGTCGTAATGAGGCCTACTCTGAAATCGGAAAAGGCCGGCTCTGTTTGCTGGACAGACCCCGAACCTTTTCTGCCCAGAGGCATCCCGGATCAAGGACCAGGGCCAGTTCTGTGCCTGGGGTCCTCGCTCCCGGCCCGGAGCGGCGGAGCCCCCACAGCGCCGGATCTTGTCCAGGGTGCTGAAAACAGCCTTTGTTTCCACAGATGGGGGTGCCAGCTGCCCTGCGAACCCTCCTTCTGCAGACTGGTGTTGCCGATATGGCCATTTGCTTGAAATCTAGGCAGCGAGTCTTACGACCTTGGCTGCATTTATGCCTCATTCTCTGAAAACCAAAAATTGGCTCATTAATCTACAGGAAAAATGTCCCACCAGCTCTCTCTTTAGAAATTACAGTTGTAGTCAGTGAATTCTTCCTAAAATGCCTGATGGCCTGTCTTCAGTGAGATTTACATATCCAGATGGATAGTTTATGTGAAAGCACTCCCCCAAGTTCTCATAGAACTTTGAATTTTCCACTGATGATCCTCTTTAGACTAGACGTGGTCCGCAATGACAACTCATGCCCTAATTGAAAAGTCATTTAATTGGACTGTGTCAATGAAACAGCTGAACAGTTGTTATAAAATTATAGTGATCAGTATTGACTTCCATAGGGATCTTAGAAAGCAGGGCTGGCAGAGATCTTGAGTGGTCATCCTATTCCCCTCTATCCCTACTCCCAAAACAAAACAAATTACCTGGTACACTCCTGACAGATGTTTTTCTAATGAGGTCTAAAAATCCTTGGTGATAGAGTCTCCAAAGCCTCCCCAGGCAAACAAATCTATTGCTTTGCTATCGTTACAGTTCAGAAAGATTTCTAGTGTCTAACCTAGCTTTCCCTTGCTGCCAAAAATCACAGTAATTTAATTTCCTAATGGGTACAGTTGATAAGTGTATACTTATTATTCTGTGATTACTCTTTGTCTGGCATGAACTTTACTCTGAGGTGACATTAGGATCAGATAAGTGAACTGTGGGATGTTTCTTTTCACATAGATGAAATAAGGGAAAGACATTTGTTAACATCTGTTAAACAACAGGGACGGTTCCCCTCCCTCGTAGTTCTGCTGCAGTGGAGCTGTCATTTTGAAATTGTATCTGAACTGCTGTAAACATTGTCACAACTAAAATTTTACAGCTGCAGTGAGTGGTGCATGTTGTCAACAGTTTTCACTGCAAGAGCTGGTCTCCTGGCTTGCTAAAATAAACTCCTCAAGAATCTAAGAAAAGATGCTCATAAAATATCCCATTTTGTGTATCTTTCTCTTTGAAAGCTGTAGCCTTTAGTGTCTTCTCATTTCTTCTGGTGTAACTCCAGTGTAGTTAATGGAGTCTCCTCAGTGTGGTAGCCGACAGCACTGCAAAGCACTGTTTTAAATCCAGGTCTTCTGATGTGCTCGGTGCCTGATAACAAATGCTAGTTCTGGGATAATCCAGCAGCTGCTAAATGACTTCCAAAGCTTGTTGTTAGTCTGTGGAGAAGGCTGGCTACATCTATGCTAGTAAAGGAAACAGAGCCAAGGTGGAGGCCTGCTGAGCTGTTAGTATGCTCCCTGCTGTGGCTTTGACCCATGCAGACTAGCATTCCCCCAGACAATGCTCAGGGTGCAGAGGTTAGCCCACTCAAGGGACTGTGGGCATTTTGGATGTGACCACCTTGTTTGGAAGGGAAAAGAGAGTGCGGCTGCATGGATGCAGGCTATGCTGTGCCCGTTCACCACGGGACCCAGGAATTGTTCTTGGGCTGTTATATTCACCAGTGCTGATGTTCTCACTGGGACAGTTAGAAGCCGCTGCTCACAAGGGAGTCACCTCCTTACGGAAGATGAGGTGCTGCAAGAAGTACAACCTAATCAGATCTGCTGGAGCAGCAACTGGAGAGAGAGCCTAGACCACTGCAAGTGGCAGCAGTGCAGCTCTGGGCCAAAGGCAGTTAGATAGTGCTGGGAAGAAATGGTGGTGAAGTAACAGAAGAAATGGGAGTAAGGAGAAAGTGATAGCAGTGAGGTTACTGCAGAAATGGGTGGGAGCAACTGATCTAGGTGCCAGTCCTTTTAAGCAACCATCCTGTTGTAACTACTGGAAACCCTCTATATCTAGGCTCTTGGTGATCTTAGGCTTATGTGAGATTCTCTGAATCTTAGCCTCTGAAGCTAAGGAGTCTACCCATTGAAGTTACTCAGCAGCACATTTCTTTGTAATCCAGAGGCCTGCGTTATTTTCATACAAATGTCCGTCATTTTTGGCTCACTTTCCTTTCCATCACTGTAGTCTGTCTTGCTGAGTCAACCACTCTGTGATCAGATCCGTTAACTTTTATTCAAACGAATGAGTTGTGTCGAAGACAGAAGGATGTAGCTTTCAGTGTTGCTACCGGCATCCCCAGTAGAGCTCTTCTTTCCAGGCCTGCTGAGCAACAGATGCCATTTAAAAAAAGCACAGCAAATATTTCCTCTGTTTTGTGTAACATCCCACTACAGATAGGGGTTAGTCTACCTAGTCTGAAGGAGATAGACATGATGGTTAGGCTTTGCTTTCCCCCCTCCCCATTCTAGAGAGCAAGTCAGATGTCTGAATGGTTCATTGTCAACAGAAGCTGCAGTTTCAGAAAATGTAAAAGCTGTCTAAGCGTTTACCCTATTATTTTTAAATGAGATCATTCATTTGTAGATAATGGAAGTTCTAATGTGCACTGTTGCTGTAGACAGCAGGAGCCTAAGTGAACTTTTGACTTAGACTAAATGATTGCTCTTGTCAAGCCTGAGTGGGAGGAAGAAGTGGTAATTTCCCAGCTGGAAGACCACCTGATGATCTTACTATAGACAATGTGTATGATGTTTATGAATGGTTATGGATACAGAGAACAGGTGGATCTCACCAGAGGGTCAGCCTCCTAGGGCAGTAAACTCCTCAGAGAGGGGTTGATGTATCAGAAATAGCAGTGGATGTTGTACCTGGAATAAAATGATGGAGCAGATGGTTTGCTTGCTGGCACATGAGGTCACAGGCTCAGAAAGCACGGGCACAGCCAGATTTCCAGCAAGAACTACTGCAGCTGAAGACCATAGGAGAGAGCCTAGTGCGGGAAAGGTAGTAGCAGGACTTGGGACATGACCATATTTGTCTTCAGTTGAGGAAAAATCATCAGCAGAGGCATGCAGAGAAGGAAGGATCCATCCCTAGTTATAGATGCAGACTAGCAGGTATAAGAAAGTGCCCCACTGAATGGAGACAGTGCAGATAAATTAAGAGTGCAGATCGGCCCTGATGCACTCGGTCAGTGTTTCAGTTTCATGCCTCTGGTCACGCTTCCTTCAGCATGGTTGAGGCTTAGAGAGTGACATCTGTTACCAAAAGAGCAAGGAGAACAAGGCCGTCTGGGGATTTTTTAGCCACCAACAGCAAAATCTCCAAATTCCTCTCCTCCACAGAGGCTTTAGCCCTCTAGGCATCCACAGAGCAGTCAGTGGAAAGATTGAGTGAGGTGGCAAAAATGGTACAACAGAGCAGAAATTAAGAGTATCCTGGATAGAGCTGGGAATGAGTTCAAGACATTGCAAAGCCTGAAAATTCCTCTTGCTGACTCAATCAGGGTGAGTCAAAGACTTTCCCTGGCAAGTGCTGTTCACACATCCAAATTCTCAGCTTTCATTTAAAAAAAGGATTTGTGTTGAGTTCTCATAGGGCTAAAGAAAGCTTCTTCAATGTGAATGGTACACACAACGATTGGTGCCAGCCTCCCAACCCTGCACAGCATTGCTGTAGCACAGCTGTCCCTTGCTCAGTACCTCTGCTCACTGCTGGGTGCACAGAGATCACTGCTTTCCCATTTTCCAGGACTGCTGGTCAGAAACCTCTGGATAGCAGCGAACCTGGCAAAAATCATACCATTTTCATGCTGCATTGGTGGAAAACTCCAGAAGGGGCAGCAGCCTGCAGCCTGGAGCTGCTTACAGGAGTATGGGATGGGCGGGATTCAGCTGACCAAAAACATATCTGCAGTGTAATCACTTTTGTGGTGGTACTGGCCTTCTCCCAAAGTAGAGCAGATGAACTGAGCACTAAGAGAGTCTTGTTTCTCTCCACTGGCTGTAAGGAGAGCTTAGAGGGATCAGGTAATGCAGCTCAGATGTGAATGCCTGCATTGCCGGTATGAGTCCTACCTGGGGAGTCTAGGAAATCCAGAAACCTAAGGAAGAGGTAAAAAGCAAAAATACTTTCCTCCACTGAAGAGCTTCAGAAGGTGGCTAAACAATTGTCATCCCATAGGTAGGGGAATATCAGAGGCTGAAGGGAAGAAAGTAGGTTTTCAGAGTACCAGCGCTGTGCTGGCCAGAATCTAATTAGAAATGCAGCAGGCCAGAGAAGGGTCTACATGTAGTCTCTTAACAGGAATCCCAGTGCCTGCATTTCTGGGCAGATAATAACATAATTTTTACAGTGGATCCCCTGTCATCAGTCCAATCATTTGTATGTTTTTAGCACTTAGATATTCAGTCCTTAGGTGACTGGCAAATTCCCAAATGGTGTATTCCAGTGCCTTGGCAGGAGAGTGGTTTAAGCACTGCCCTAGCTGCAGCATAGTGCCACAACAAGCTGGAAGCTATAAACATGTCATTTATACCAGGCACTCTTCTGCCGCCTGATCAAAGCTGCCCCTGCTCTGAGTAGTTGGTGTGCAGTGATGTCCAAGGAGAATGTATTCAGGGTATTCCTACAGCCTCTTCTCGTGCACATGTTTTGCATTATCTATATATTTGCATTATAGCAATTATTCCAGTCTTTTATTATGCTGGATAAATGAGAGTTCACTGTAATTAAAAGGTATTCCCTAGCCTACCTAAGAAGTATTAGCCTTACCTAGACAGAGCTTTGGGGTCCAAACAATATGTTAAAACACGTTCAAACAACATGTTCCTGTCAGCATTTATAACCAAGAATGCCCATTGCTGTTTGTTTCCATGAGCTGGTAAAGACACTGAAAGATTACATGCTGCTGAGTTTTAGGCCAAAGCAACTCTCGACACTAAGTCAATCTGTATAAGCCTGTTGAATTGTTCTGATGTTGAGACGACTCATCCTTGTCACAATAACCCAGCTTGCCTCCTTATCTTCTCTTGAGGTTTTTAGATCTCTCTGCTAACAAGCAGGGATTCATTTCCCCTACTTCTGTTTAAGGCTTTAACTAAGACACTTAGGTGCTTAATTATCCTCTTCTCTATAGCTAGTAAAGAAATCTTGGAGTACAAGAATTGCCCATCGTAGGTGCTGTTCTCTCCCTAAGGACTACAGAGGGCTCCAGCCAAGGCCTGAAGTTGAAATCCCATATTCAGAAATATTTAGCAAGCCTCTTTGTGTTCTAACCGATGGGCTACATCTTTTAGATAATTCACCTAATAAACTTTTCTAAAATATTTTGACTCTGATTCTGCTGTTGCTCCTGTTACATCAGAATCCAAAAGTTTTCAGGTCAGCTTTGGGTTCTTCAATGCAGTAATGCAGTTACAGCCATGACAATATGAGATATACATGAAGAGTTTGTGAGGAGGGAAAATATCTTCCATTAGACCAACTTTTACAGGGTTGAATTTGCATTTCAGTTTTCTGACCTGCATTTTTCATGTCTTGACTACCAAGCATTGACATTTGTCTCCTCATGCTAGATCTTTTTTAACTATATTGCAAGAGCTAAATGTATATTGCTGTAATATTTGAATTGCCATTTACATTTCCTTTTAAAGATTCCGCTGTCTGGTTGGCAGTATTTTCAGGCACCTGAAAACCTTTTAAATCTGGTGTGTAGCTTCTGGTCTATGTTTCCTTTTGCCCATCTGTAAAATGCTGGTAGTAAAATAATGCAGTGTACTTGCTGAGCACTGTTAATTATAATTAAACTTGGCTCTGAATTTGACAAAACCTAATCATAATATTTAGCAACCCCTGAATTTTTCAGCCTTTCAGGAGAAGGAATAAGTAATTTTGAGGGAGAAAAATGTGCCACTTGCATTTCTGTAATATGGCTATGTGTGCATACTGTACCTGTAAATTATATGGTACCTAGCCCAAGTCAGGAGCGAGTTCCTTTTTTGCATATGGAACTGCTGCAACTGGCTGCAGAACTGGAAAAAAAAGCCAAAGAACCAGATTCTTACTGTGGGACAGATTTGTTGCACTTCAATGAGTAGTATATAGAGAAAAATATTTAGATAGTGCAGAATAAATCTCTGCCTTACTTACAGAGCAATGTATTTGCACGAGTGCAGTTGTAACCATATTTCTTCCATTCTGTTTTTCCTTTCAGTGCTACCTCCTGTGCTAGTGCCAAGGCACAGTGAGTTTAACCCTCACCTCAGCCTGCTGGCCAAATTCAGAAACACTTCTCTCCACAGCGAGCCACTGATGCCGCACAATGCCACCTACCCTGACTCTTTCCAGCATCCTCCGTGCACCCCTTTTCCATCCTCACCCAGTCACATGTTCTCCCAGTCACCTAACAGCATCAGCTATCCCAATTCACCAGGAAGCTCCTCTGGACCAGGAAGCCCCTATCAGCTCACAGGTAAGAAGTTTCCAGACGTGCCCCTGAGGCAGTAGAGGTGCTTGCAAGGGCCTGGGGTCAGGAGCAATTCTGTGTACTCCCTACAGGCTGTAGCTGTGCACTGAAGTGTTGGACAGGATGGACTTGGAATGAGGTTTCTTGCCTCTGTTTCTTTGTATTGTCTGCCAGTCTTTCTGATGGATACTCAGTGGACTAAAAGCCATAGTCATACCACTCCTGCAAGTGTCTGAATGAGCTCTCGTGATTGCTATAAGGAGAAAATTCAGGACAGCAGCAGATGAACCAGGCCACCTTCTGTCCAGACCTGTCCATCCAAGCTTCTGATACAATCCACAGAAAAGGATATTTGCAGCACCTACATTAGGCACCTCTAATGGAGGTAGTCAGAGCAGGGACCTTTAGAAGCTCCATCAAGAGAGACAGGCAAAAATGGTGAAATCAGTATGCAGAAATATTTGTTAATGTATAATGACCCCCCTGACTGTAGAAACTTCAGGAAATTAAGGTGTTTTCCAATCTGGCCGAACACTCAGTGGAGTCACCAGGCAAATTCCTGTGCCTTCAGAGCGTGTTTTGTCAGCTCCACAGTTCCAGGCTCGGCAGGGTTAACTCACTCAGATTGTTTGTACTGTGAACTCCTTACTTGGTAGTGTTCTGGTTACCTAAGAATTTAACTATGCTATTGTTATTAAATACACCAAGAAGGTGTCATGCAACACAACTGAGGGTTATCTTTAATGTGAAAACTCACTTCTGCACTTTGTTGCAACTCCAAAGTAATCCCAGTGATCTCAGCTCTTTTACAATGATGAATGCAGATCAGAATCTTGTAGCTTAATGTTTTAATATTTCAACTATAAAGCATTTAAATTCATATCCTCAATGTCTATTTTGGTTTTAAATGCAGGAAAGATTTATTTTTACATGATATTTGTAGTACTTGAACTTCCTTTTAAGCTGGACATTTTCAACATAGCATAATGTTTTTCCTTCCCTGTCCACTTACTGAATTTTTGTTCATTTCTACTCTAGGTCTGTAGTCAGATTAACCCATTTAGCAACATCCAAACACTCCAGCAAGTAGTAGGACTTATTTGTTTTCTCCCATCCTTCTCTCTCACCTCTGTGTAACTGAGCTCAATTCAGTAGAGCTCGTCCTGACAGGTAAATCAGGTGCATTCCAAGCTATATGACTGTGACTCCTGTATTTACCTGAACTTGGGACCTTGCAAAGCCACTTGAAAATGAAAGTGGCTCAACCTGAGCTTCAGTGAATCAAAGCATACTGAATGCTGATGAGCACAATTTGCCTGTGTAACAACCAGGGATGGCTGACTATCTAATGCAACAGTCAGGAGTTACTTCAGGAACTCCAAGTGGGATTGGTGTGACCAAATATAGATGTCAACAATGTAAATTTCTACATGTGTTTTAATTGTCTACACTGTCTTTATAATCAGAGGAGAAAAACAGGCATTCTTAGAACAATATTCATTTCATCTTAAGGTGTATGTCTAAAGTAGCTGAGATGCACCATGCCTGGAAGTGCCTATTTTTCTTTAATGAGTATAAGGAGAGCTTATGGTGACTAGCTTAGGTGTAGACATCACAGATACATGTATAACCATATTATAATCCTTTCTGTAACTTTTATTTTCTTCCACTGCTTCTTTATTTTTTTTTATCATTCTGACTTGTTGCATTTTCTGTGGAAGGGTTATATCTTCCATATGCTAGGAGCATCATTTAGTGGGATTCCCAAATCCTGGACACAGCTTAAATAGAATTAATAATGTTCCAGTGCAATACTTGGAAGATTCAATAGTCATCTTATGAGACAGTCCACATTTATCCACTCTGGGTGAAGTGGCTCTGTTTTGGGGGTCAGCCAACAAACAACATACACAAGAGGGAATTTCAGCCTGGACCTAAGTTAAACCCTGGTCTTCTTGAATAGACCCTTAGTCCTGCAGACTTATATATGACTGCAAGTTATCCACACGCTTGTTGAGTTTCTGTTTAAGTGAGTAAAGCTGCATACTTTTAGTGCTTGTGCAGGGAATGCCTGAGTTTTCTAATATGAAAATGAAGTCCCTTCTTTTCTGGCTTTTCTGGCTTTTCTAAAGCCTCCTGTCTTTCTTGTGAATCCCCACTACAGAGAACCACCTTCCTTTTTATAGCTTACTGTGCTATAAAAGAAACAAATCAGGAGCTGGGCAGGCTGTGAGCTGATACTTTTTCTTCATATTTTTCCACCATATCTATTTCTCTTTGATGGGAACACTGAAAAAATCAGAAGAGAGCTGGCCCTCCCTTGCTAGACAGAGGTAAAAAAGAAAAATCTGGAGGGAATTTTGCTAAATCTCACTTCAGACTATAAAGGTTCTCTGTAGGCTTTCTTTACAGCCTGTGAAGAAAGAGCTCTCTCCCAGAGGAGCAATTAAAGTTAGCTTCTGCTCTTAAATCATCCTCTGCAAGATTTTTCCATTAAGTTTGGAACTGAAGGATCAACCTGCCTTACTTCCTTAGTGTAAAAACTCATGTTACTGGATCACTTGGCAGTATTATCACTAGTTGGCTAGTAATTATCGCTAGGGAAGCGCCTCTTCTCTGTCTCTTGGAATTCACAACAGTTATGCACACCTTGGTCACCTGTATGCTCAGTTGTCGTAATTCATTCCTGATTGGTTCTGTGGCTTTCATTTGCTCTTAAGGACAAAGTATGAAGCCTTCTGAATCCTACCTGTCCCCTCTACTTCAAGGCCTTCTTGACCAATCTAGACCTGAGGCACTGCTGTGATCCATTGTCCCTCCCTCTTTCAGGTGTACTGAGTCCAACGTGACTGCCTTTCCTTTCCATTCTTCCTGAACACAAAATGGTCTTAATCTGGGGATTGAAGGGGGGACAAATTCACATTTGTACTCTGTTTCAGATCCTTCTCTAGCTAAACAATGCTGAGGGAGTGTTGCATATTTGCCAAGAAGAGGTAGGGAGAATTTACCAAATTATTGATTTTGGTGTCTTTTCTTTCTTTTCTTTCTTTCTTTCTTTTTTCCTTTCCTTCTTTCTGATAGTGGAAACTCCACCCCCACCTTACCATGCAAGAGAAACTTCAGGAATCCAAAATGGGCGGTCAATGGATGCAATAGCTGAAAGTCAACTAGTGCTGTCTTTGCCCCATGGAGGTAAATCTGCCGATGGAGAAACTGAAAGTAAATAACTATTTGTACTATCTTTGAAAGAGAATTCGTTAAGCAAAAATTATCATTTAAATGTCCAGTGATCTGTAGCAATACGTTTCAGACCTATTTTTTAAGGCTAAGGCTGTGTACTAGACCCATCAGTTGGCTAGCAGAATAGGATGATTTAAGAATTCAGTGACTTAAGTGGGGAGTTAGAGAGTTTAGACCCTACTTGCATGCATTAGCTACTAGAGTTAGAAAACTAATAATTAAAGCAACCACTATTTTCTAGGTTGTAAAGACAAAGATATCAAATCAAGGATGGGGAGGCTATATAATGCAAAAGACCACTGTCAATATCAGAAATTATTTCTTTATCAACTTCAGTTCTGGGTTTCATGCACTTTAAAGCTTTATGTTTAGAAGCTTTCTTATTTCCAAATTTGTTTTAATGTTACATTACTGGCTGGCTAGAATATAAAAGGACATGTTGTAGTGAAGCACAATGAGATCTTCACAGAAGGCCAAACTCTTTGTCCTCATATAAGCATGCTTTAGGGAGAGATGGCATGGATGGCCAGAACAGAAGGGACTGGGACTGATCACCGCACACACATATGCACAGTAAAAAATAATGCTAGCCTTCTGAAACAGTGATGAGCATCTATGTATCACAGAACTGGAGAAGGAAGCTGAGGATAAAGGTGCTAATAACAGATGGATACACAGAATGGCCAGATAATAAGTAGTTTTCAGGCACCAATATTTTTAAATAAATAGCACAGAGACTTTAATCTCTTTACCACCTTTTACCATCCCTGATCACTGGCCTAGTGAATCTTAGTTGGAAGTTTATTAGAGGTTACTCATAGAGGTGCTCTGGTGGCAGGGGGTCTCACATGTCTGTGGTAGGCAGGCAAGATAAGGTTTCCTACTAATTCCTGTAGGACAGATGAGGCTCAGAGATTCTGTTATGTTATTGGGTCTTTCTTTCTTTGTCTTTGAGTTAGAAAACCTGGGCAGGGGTAGTTCCGAAAGAAATGGCCTTGCTGACATTTGCTGACATTGCTGTCTACAGTCCCACATGGAAGCAGAAAGCCCAGAAGCATGCAAAAACTGGGGGGAGGGAGGGGAGTGATTGATTCCTTCTGAACTTCAGCATTTGGTATCAGGCTGAAGGCTTGGCTCAGTTTTGACTTGCTTTGAGCCCATCTGTCATCCCTAGCTCCTTCTGGTGTGCAGAGCAGATGTATCCCTTACTATTTTCAGTGTAGTGATTGGGCTCTAGTTCAGCAAAGAATGTCAGCATGTGCTTAATTTAATGCATTAGAGTTATCACTTTTAAGAACAAGTGGGACTCCTTAGAGGCTTAAAGTTAAGCTGATGCACCAGTCTTTTGTGCATTTGGGGCTCCAGTCATAAAATAAAGAAGAGGCAGAAGCTGCTGTCAAGATAAAGCCTGACAGAAGTGACTTTTAGATGAAGATCCCAAGGGAGGGGTGAGGAAGGGAGGGAGGAAAGGAGACAGAGGCAGAGAACGATTGTTTAAAAAAGTATTACTGAGACGTAAGCAGCTGATTAATTTTATTTCCTACAGACTTTCGCCCTGTTTGCTATGAGGAACCCCAGCATTGGTGCTCAGTTGCCTACTATGAACTCAACAATCGGGTAGGGGAGACTTTCCAGGCTTCCTCTCGAAGTATCCTTATAGATGGATTTACAGACCCCTCAAATAACAGAAACAGGTTCTGCCTAGGCCTGCTCTCAAATGTAAACCGCAACTCTACTATA